>NC_139765.1:73285214-73442714 GCF_965231275.1 Zosterops lateralis
ATCCTTTGAAAGGATGGATTCAGTCTGGAATGAATTCCACATTCCACGGGGCTTTTAAGGGATGGATCCAGCTTGGACTGAGCTCCACATTCCAAGATGAATGCTCTCAAAGGATGGATCTGGTCCAGAATGAACTCACATTCCCAGGGGAAATCCCTTTAAAGGATGGATCCAGTTTGGAATAAATTCCACATTCCACGGTGCTGTTAAAAGATGGATCAATTTCGGAATGAACTCCACATTCCACGATGAATGCTTTTAAGGGATGGATCCAGTCTGGAATGAACTCCATATTCCAAGGGGAATCCTTTTAAAGAATCTATCCAGCCCGGAATAAATTCCACATTCCATGGTGCTTTTAAAGGATGGATCTGGTCCAGAATGAACTCCACATTCCAAGGGAAATGATTTTAAAGGATGGATCCAGTCTGGAATAAATTCCACATTCCACGGTGCTGTTAAAGGATCCGTCCACCCTGGAATGAACTCCACATTCCAAAATGAATGCTCTTAAAGGATGGATCCAGTTTAGAATGAACTCCACATTCCAAGGTGCTTTTAATAAATCCATCCAGTTCAGAATGAGCTCCACGTTCCACGGTGAATCCTTTTAAAGGACGGATCTGGTCCGGAATGAGCTCCACATTCCACGGTGAATCCTTTTAAAGAATCCATCCAGCCAGGAAGGAACTCCACATTCCACGGGGCTTTTAAAGGATGGATCCGGTTCAGAATGAACTCCACATTCCAAGGGGGAATCTTTTTAAAGAAACCATCCAGTTTGGAATGAGCTCCATATTCCACAATGAATGCTCTTAAAGGATGGATCCAGTTAGGAATGAACTCTGCACTCAACGGTGTTTTCAATAAATCCATCCAATTTGGAATGAGCTCCACATTCCACGGTGAATCCTTTTAAAGAATGGATCCGGTCAGAACGAACTCCACATCCCACAGTGTTTTCAATAAATCCATCCAGTTCAGAATGAACTCCACGTTCCACGGTGAATCCTTTTAAAGGATGGATCCGGTCTGGAATAAATTCCACATCCCACGGTGCTTTTAAGGGATGGATCTGGTCTGGAATGAACTCCACATCCTACGGTGAGCCCTTTTAAAGGACGGATCTGGTCCGGAATGAGCTCCACATTCCACGGTGAATCCTTTTAAAGGATGGATCCAGTCTGGAATAAATTCCACATTCCACGGTGAATCCTTTTAAAGGATGGATCCAGTCAGAATGAGCTCCACATCCCACGGTGAACGCTTTTAAATGATCCAGCTCCACATTCCACAGCGGAATCCCAGGGAAGAGCAGAGTCAGGGCTGCAGCTCCCTCTGCTGAGCAGAGAGGACAGGAGGGAACACTTGGATTTCCTGCACAATTCCACATCCACACCGGGATACAAACACCACCCTGGCCCCTCTGCGGGCTTGAGGTGAAGCTTCATCTTCACTGAAGTTAACCCCAAAATTCCGAATTTCCGAGAGTTTTCTGAGCCCTTTTTGGATTGTCATCAGTGCCAGGGTGAGGGTGGGGCTGGGAGCATTTCCCTTTCTTCTCCTCCCTTGGAATTCCCAGGAATTTGTTCCCTTTGGGGTGGTATTTTCCCACCGCTGGCAGCTCCTCCTTTCAGAGTTTCTGGTCACTGCTGCTTTGAGATTCTCCCATTCCCATCTCCAAGTTTAATTTGTGCCAGGAAAAAAAAGCAGAAATGTGGGATTTGCACAGCAGGGATATTCCCAGAGCTCTCCCTGTCCAGGCACACCGGGCGTTCTTTCCTCTATGGATAATTTAAAAAATGTGGATGATGAGGATTTAAACTCCTTTGAAGTTTTAGATGAGATGAAGTTTTAGGTGAGAATGAGGAAATCAGGATTTTCCTCCTTCCCTACCTGATGCTCCCCAAGCTTTAACTCCCTGTGGATGGTGATTTCCAACATCCCTGACTCAAAATAAGGCTCGTTATTAAAATATTTTATTATAATAATTTTAATATTATTTTAAAAACTCAGGAAATACCAGCTGGGAAAAGCTGCTCCAAATCCCAGGAAAAGGGGAGAACAATCAGGAAAAGCTTTTAAACCTTACTTTGATTAATAAACCACTTAGGGATGAGTTTCAGAGCAAAGAATGATTCAAAAACCTCAGTAAACATATAAAACATATATATATATATATATAAAATATATATATTCCAGCGTCCAGAGGTTGAATGGGATTAAAGCCCTGAGAGGAGAACAAGAATTAGGAATTATTGCTCAAATCCTCAAATTTTTTCCCAAAAAACTCAGGGATTTCCATCCCTGCTGAAAATTCCATGAGGGAAGGATGGGATGGAAACCTGAATCGGATTAATGGGATTAATTCCAGCTGCGGGCACGAGGGGGAGCGAGAGCCCCAGGAAAAATCCCAAAGTTTTTCAGGGATGGAGAAAAACAGGTAAAAAAACCAGAGAGGCTTTGAGGGGCATTTGGAGGGATTTATTCCAGCGGAATGAAGGATTGGGAAGGGATTCAGAGTGTAATAAATGCATATTATAAACTGGCTTTTGGCAAATATTAAAATGAATATTTTATTTTTTATAGGTGTGTAATAATATAATAATATTTATAGGAATAATTGCACTGTGTTATGTTTTATTAGTAGAGTTTAGAAAGGTGATAAATGTGTATTTTCTGATTGTAACACAGTGATAACAGTAAAAAGACGAGGTTTTTAAATTTGTAATACCTAAAGTATGGAGGGTCACCTTGCATTTCTGCATAAAAACTGCTGAACTTCTGTTTCTTATCCAAATGAAGAGAACCAAAAACCCCAGAAGAAGAATTTATGAGACCCATGTCACCAGACGAAGAGGATCTACCAGATAAAATAATTGTAAATATTTAAAACAGATCAAACCCAAAGAGAATGTCTGAATCGTGCATTAGGATCTATTGAATTTGTAACACAGAATCCTTAAAACACAGAATTTTGAAGGAGTGAGTGAGTGTCTCCTTTCTGTTGAGGCACCTCAGCTGGAACTTTTGCTTTTCTGTCTCATAAATTATCTATTTTTAATTTTTTTTTAAATAAAACTTATAAATTTTTCTAATTTTCACAAGAGGATTGCACAGATGGAAGGTGGGGTTGTCCCCATTTGGTGTCCCCGAGCTCCACGTCCCCACCAAAGGTTCCAGCTCACCTGGGAACTCTCCAGTTCTTCCCATTCCCATGGAATTCCAGAAAATTCCACACTGGTGAGGCCCCACCTCAAATCCCGGGGCTCTCACAAGATCTGGAGAGGCTGGAGCAACCAGGAGAAAGGTCTGGAGAACTTTGGAATTGTGTCCTTGGGACAAGAATCAGAGAGGGAAGTTTGGGACAGAGCCTGGGAGTTTTCCTCAGGTGGGAAGAGGAGGAGAAGAACTAAAAAATGAAATTCAGTTATAAATCAAGAGTTTTGGGTTAAGTGTCTCTGGTTAAGGAGGAGGAGGAGGTTGTGGCCAGAAATGGAGAATTCCATGTTTGGAAAAAAATAAAGGACACACAGAGAGATCAGAGAGTGTGGCTGAGCAGCCTGGTCTGGTGGGAGGTGGAGTTTCTGCTGGAAGGTGGAGTTTCTGCTGGAAGGTGGAATTTCTGCTGGAAGGTGGAGTTTCTGCTGGAAGGTGGAATTTCTGCTGGAATCCCACGGAATCCTGGAATGGTTTGGGTGGGAAGGGACCCTGAAGTCCACCCAGTGCCGCCCCTGCCATGGCAAGGCCAGGTTCAGGAAGGTGTCACCAGGAGCTGGAATGGGATGACTCCAAACCATTCCATGAGTCCACAGTTCTCATCTCTCTCCAAAACCCCAAAGCTGAGGAGGAAACCCTGCCCTGCTCCAGCACAGACAAAGATTTGGGTTTTTGGGATGGAAAAGCCTCCCTGGTATCCTGTGCTCGGCGCTATCATGGGTAGCTAAAAAATTAAAATTCTCTCTCATTAAAATTCCCAATTCCTGTTTGTGTCCCTTCCCACCCAAACCATTCCGTGACTCCACAGTTCTCATCCCAGGAAACCTCTCCAAAACCCCAAAGCTGATGAGAAAACCCTTCCCAGCCCAGGTCTGGGTTTTCAGGATGGAAAATCCTGCCTGGCATCCCGTGCTCAGACCTCATTAATTCCCAATTTCCATTTGGGTCCCTTCCCATCCAAACCATTCCATGACTCCACAGTTCTCATCCCTCTCCAAAACCCCAAAGCTGATGAGAAAACCCTTCCCAACCCAGATTTGGGTTTTTAGGATGGAAAAGCCCCCCTGGTATCCCGTGCTCAGACCTCATTAATTCCCAATTCCTGTTTGTGTCCCTTCCCACCCAAACCATTCCATGACTCCACAGTTCTCATCCCTCTCCAAAACCCCAAAGCTGATGAGGAAACCCTGCCTGACCCAGATTTGGGTTTTTAGGATGGAAAAACCCCCTGGTATCCCGTGCTCAGGCCTCATTAATTCCCAATTCCCATTTGGGTCTCTTCCCACCCAAACCATCCCATGACTCCACAGTTCTCATCCCTCTCCAAAACCCCAAAGCTGACGAGGAAACCCTGTCCTGCTCCAAAACCAACCCAGATTTGGGTTTTTGGGATGGAAAAGCCTCCCTGGTATCCTGTGCTCGGCGCTATCACGGATAGCTAAAAAATTAAAATTCTCTCTCATTAAAATTCCCAATTCCTGTTTGTGTCCCTTCCCACCCAAACCATTCCATGACTCCACAGTTCTCATCCCTCTCCAAAACCCCAAAGCTGATGAGGAAACCCTGCCCAACCCAGATTTGGGTTTTTAGGATGGAAAAACCCCCCTGGTATCCCGTGCTCAGACCCCATTAATTCCCAATTCCCATTTCCAGCTGTCCCTGCTGGAATTCAAACCTCACCCCGAGCACTTTGGTGACATTGGGGACCTTGGTGACATCGGGGACTGTCCCCACAGGCACAGGGAGAGGAGGGGGTGGCTCCATCCCAGCATTCCTGAGCCACCCCAGGGCTGGGAACAGCAGGGGAGGGAAAAAGGGAATTAATGAGCAGAGCTTTAATCAGCAGGGCCTGGTGTAATGAGGAACTGGGACAGGAAACAAGCAGAGCTCCCTGAGCCGCCTCTTTCCCATGGGAATGAAGTGATGGGCTCCTGGAGGGGAAGGGAAAACCCTTCAAAAATCCCAGATTAAGGACTGAGGACACAAATTCACCTTTTCCCTGGGGTTTGTCACCCTTCAGGAGATCCAAGGGGAGGGTCAGGACTGCTGGAAGATGGAGAAGAAATAAACCCTTTGTGTCATTAATATCACTCTTAACCTTGCACAAAGCCAGGCTTTGTTAAGCCAGGTTTAATTCTGGTGTGTGGTGGATAAAAACAAGAATTCCACCCACAATTCCAAGGCTTTGTTTCCCGTTCATCCCAAGGGATCAGCCAGGAGTTCTCAGAGCATTTTTTCCAGGCAAATCCCAGGAAAATTCCTCACAATTTTTACTCCAGCTCCTTCTCCAGCCCTTCAAGGAGTTCCCTGAGGAATCCCTGACATTTCCAGGGATGTTCCCAGCTGAGGTTTTTGCTTTCTTGGGAGTCAAAACTCCAAACTGGAACAATCCCAGCCCTTTTTATCCCCACTCCATCATCCCTTGGCTTATTTTGGGTCTTAAACCCCAAATTCCCAAAGTTCCACCCCCCTGACATGGAGTTCAAACCCCTGTTTTAAGATCCCAATCACTCAGTGCTTGCAGAAAAGACAAATAATTCAAATTATCTCCCTCCTTTTCCTGTGCTGAAGCAAAGCTCAAAACCCAAGTTTGGGTTTTTTTTTTTACTCTGGGAATGTCTTTTTTACCATTAAGGACAAAATATTCCAGCCTTGGGAACGAATAATGGGATTTTACAGATCCTCACCCTGCACTGAGAGGAAAAGGAAGGAGCAAGGGGATAAAAATAAGAAATATAAAATATGAAATATAAATATGAAATAAACTCGGGTTATTAACACGGAATTCCTGAAGGGGGGAATAAAACAAAGCACAGAGAGAGGAGGGGAGGAATTAATGGAAATCTGGGGGAGGAATTTCTGTGTTTTTTCCCCTCCTGAGCAGAATGGAGTCTGACAAGTGCAATTAAGAGCCCTTAATTTGGGGATTTTAATCACTCAGCTCATCCAGGGACTGGCAGAGACTGAAATATTCCTGGGAAAAGCAAAGTTGGGCTGTGAATCCCCCTGAGACAAACCCACACAGGCCCAGGAGTGCCCAGAAATGTGAGGATTGAATTAAAACCTAAAATAAAATCCCCTAACATACAAAAATAATACTATAATTACTATAATTATAATTATATAAATAATACTATAAATGCTACTTTTACTATAAATACTAAAACTGAAAAAAAACTTCAAAAATCTCAGGTTAAGGATTAGGATATTTTAGGATATTTTTAGGATATTTTTAGGATAACCTAAAATTAAAATCCATAAATCCACCCAGACATGAGGCAGGAATGAAAGTTTAGTTTGAAATAAATGGAGGATTTTTAAGTGCCCTGGAAAATAAAAGAGTGAATCAGAAGGTCTAAAGTCTAGTTTAAAATTCAAGCAACATTTTTCAAAAGTCAGTTAAATTCCACTTATAATTAACTAGAATTTATCAATTTTAAATAGTAATTTAGAATGATGTAGCCTGGCTAAAAAATTCCTGGATAGAAGAGACAAAGCCCTACTGGGAATGTTCATTTTCCTGCTCCAAGGGATTCCCAAAATCAGGAATGTCCCATTTGGGTTCCTCATCTCCTTATCCCACTGAGGTGAGGCCAAAATCCACCCAAAACTGAGTTTCCTCAGCTGTCTCAAAATAGGATTTTAGGGAAAAAAAGTGAGTTATTGGAATAATTGATTTTTAGGAAATTGATTTTAGGGAAAAAAAAAAGTGAATTATTGGAATAATTGATTTTTAGGAAATTGATTTTAGGGAAAAAAATGAATTATTGGAATATTCAGATTTATTTTAGAATAGCTGGGTCGCTCTGGAAGATGAATCTGGCCCAGATTTCACCCAGATTTGGGATGATTTTCCATTTTAATCCAAAAATCCTGGAATTATTTGAGTGGGAAGGGACCAAAGCTCATTCCATTCCATTCCTGGAATGAGGGAGGAAATTCCTCCTTATCCCAAAGGTGCCCCAAACCCATCCCAGCCCGGCTTTGGGCACTTCAGGGATGGAAAATCCACAATTTCTCTCCTTTTTGGGACACCTGGATTGCTCTGGGAAAAGAATATTTCCATAAATTTACAGGGATTTCTCTGGGAAAAGGAAAATTTCCATTAATTTACAGGGATTTCTCTGGGAAAAGGAAAATTTCTATAAATTTATAGGGATTTCTCTGGGAAAAGGAAAATTTCTATAAATTTATAGGGATTTCTCTGAAAAAGGAAAATTTCCATAAATTTGTAGGGATTCCTCTGGGAAAAGGAACATTTCCATAAATTTACAGGGATTTCTCTGGGAAAAGGAAAATTTCTATAAATTTATAGGGATTTCTCTGGGAAAAGGAACATTTCCATAAATTTGTAGAGATTTCCCTGGGAAAAGGAACATTTCCATTAATTTATAGGGATTTCTCTGGAAAAGGAAAATTTCTATAAATTTACAGGGATTTCTCTGGGAAAGGAAAATTTCTATAAATTTATAGGGATTTCTCTGGGAAAGGAAAATTTCCATTAATTTATAGGGATTTCTCTGGGAAAGGAAAATTTCTATAAATTTATAGGGATTTCTCTGGGAAAAGGAAAATTTCCATAAATTTACAGGGATTTCTCTGGGAAAAGGAACATTTCTATAAATTTATAGGGATTTCTCTGGGAAAAGGAAAATTTCCATAAATTTGTAGGGATTTCTCTGGGAAAAGGAACATTTCTATAAATTTATAGGGATTTCTCTGGGAAAAGGAAAATTTCTATAAATTTACAGGGATTTCTCTGGGAAAGGAAAATTTCTATAAATTTACAGGGATTTATATGGATTTTCCATCCTGTCCCCTTTCCCACCTGTGGCAGCAAATTCTGGGATTTATTCCCATTCCAACCTTCTTTCCTCTCGAGTTGGGAAAACGAGGAGCAACCCAAATTTATTTATTAATTTTTAACCAAACCCAAGCAGGGACGAACTGAAACCTGAGGAATTTATCCCTGGAATTATCCAGGAGAGCTCCAAAGGGGATTAATAAACCCAAAAGGAATGAGAAAAGCAGGTGAATCAATTAAAGGGGTTTTTTTGGTGTATTAAAAGATGAAGGATGTTAAAAATCTTTGTGAGAGGTTTAAAATGAGTCTAATGATGGAAATTGTTTTTTATGGAATCGTGGCCATAAATTGGTAAAATTTTGCCAAAATCACAGCCGTGAATTTGTTTAAATGCTGATAGAAATAATTTTTATAATATAATTTTTATAATATAATTTTTATTTAATAAACCCAATAGGAACGAGAGGAGCAGGTGAATCAATTAAAGGGGTTTTTTTTGGTGTATTAAAAGATGAAGGATGTTAAAAATCTTTGTGAGAGGTTTAAAGTGAGTCTAAAGAGGAATGGAGCCACGGGAGCTTTCCCTGCCTTGGGGATGGAGGAGAACAAAAAATTATCGGAATTATTTTAATT
The DNA here is from genome assembly GCF_965231275.1 of Zosterops lateralis. Classification (NCBI taxonomy): domain Eukaryota; kingdom Metazoa; phylum Chordata; class Aves; order Passeriformes; family Zosteropidae; genus Zosterops; species Zosterops lateralis. Next base: position 73,293,871 of record NC_139765.1, read on the forward strand.
ATTATTGGATTTTTTTAATTGTTTGGGATAGGAGATGTTACCAGGTCTGCTGAAAGGAGTTTCAGGAATAAATAATAATAATAATAATGATAATAATAAATAAAATAAATATAATAAATATAATACTTTTAATATATAATATATAATATATAATATATAACATATAATATATTATATACTATATACTATATACTATATATTATATACTATATATTATATATTATATATTATATATTATATATTACATATTATATTATATATATTATATATTATATATTACATATTATATATTATATTAGAAAGGCTGGAGGAGGCGTTTCAGGGATAAATAATAATAATTATTATTAATAATAATTATTATATAAAATGAATATATTTTTATTAAACAATATATAATATAATACTAGAAAGGCTGGTTGATGCGTTTCAGGACTAAGTAATAATAATTATTATTGTTATTAATAAAAATAATTGTATAAAGTAAATAGAATATTTTTATTTTATAATATATAATAAATAATATATAATATTAGAAAGGCTGGAGCAGGAGTTTCAGGACTAAGTAATAATAATTATTACTGTTATTAATATAAAAATATAAAAGAAATATAATATTTTTACTTTATTATATATAATATTAGAAAGGCTGGATGATGCGTTTCAGGGCTAAGTAATAATAATAATTATTGTTATTAATAAAAATAGTTGTAGAAAAGAAATATAATGTTTTTATTTTATAATCTATAATATTAGGCTGGTGCAGGACTTTCAGGGCTAAATAATAATAATAATAATAATATAAAATAAATATTATATTCCATAATATTTAATATCTATTATATATTATATATAAATATATAAAAATATATATATTATATACTATACAATATATTATATAATATATACTTTTATATATTATATATAATATAATGTATCTATAAAATTATATTATATTATATAATTACATATATAATAACGTGTATATTATATTATATATTATATATTATATATTATATATTATATATTATATATTATATATCATATATCATATATTATATATCATATAATGAAAATATTATAAAGATAAATACTAATAGATATATAATATATGTTATATTTCATATATTATATAATAAAATATTATAAAGATAATTGTAATCAATATATAATATATTATATAATAAAAATATAAAATATATAATAAAATAAATTAATATTTTATATAAATATAATTTAAAAAATTAATAATTCCTGTGCACTGTGCAGAGTTTCCAGCAGGACTTGGTGTCCCTTTGCAGCTTTCCTGGATCCCGTCACAATCTGCTTTTCCTCCATCTGCTCTCCCCATCCCCTGCTGCACTAATACACACAATAATTACGGGAAAAATAAAAGAAAATAAAAATCCCTCTGAAAACCAAGGGGGGAAATATAATTAGGGGAAAAAAATAAAATAAAAATCCCTCTGAAAACCAAGGGGGGAAATATAATTAGGGGAAAAAATAAAATAAAAATCCCTCTGAAAACCAAGGGGGGAAATATAATTAGGGGAAAAAATAAAATAAAAATCCCTCTGAAAACCAAGCAGGTGCTCCACGTTCCGTTCCTCACCTACAAATCACTGCTCAGAGCTAAATTCAGCTTTTTTTTTTCACTGAGCTTACCAAGATTTCCTTAAATTTATGGAAAAAGGTGCTAAAATCTATATTTTTTGGGGATGCAAATGGCCAAAAAGGCTCAAACCACTCCAGGGGAAGCTCCCAGCTCCTTCAGCCTGTCCAGCAAAGAATTTTTGGGGCTGTTTCCCAACCTGATTTAATCAAAATTTGCTAAATAATGATTTAAATTTTAATTTTTAAATGAACTCAAATGATTATTTGCTGACCAGGCTGGTCCTGAGCAGGGGCAGAAGGATTTTGGAGATCCCTGAGGAGTTTTGGGAGACAAACCCAGCCCACGTTGGGATGAGCAGGGTCTATAAAAAGACTGGGAACAGAGTGGGGGTTAATTAACACAAATTAATTAACACAGCATTAGTCACATTCTGCTGGAGGAGAGGGGATGGAATATCTTGGAAAAAATAAAAATAAAAAATCCGAGGCAGCTGCTGTTTTATCTGGGAATCCTCTGGGTTAAAAAGAAAAAAGGGGTTTTTATTTGTAGGATTTTAGGGATTTGTTATCTGTGGCATAAAGGGGTGATGTGGGAGAAGCTGAATGATCCAAAGGATGTGGGATGGGAAAAATGGGAATGGGATAAATGGGATAAATGGGAATGGGATAAATGGGGATGAGATAAATGGGATAAATGGGGATGGGATAAATGGGATAAATGGGGATGGGATAAATGGGGATGGGATAAATGGGGATGGGATAAATGGGATAAATGGGATAAATGGGAATGGGATAAATGGGGATGGGATAAATGGGAAAATGGGAATGGGATAAATGGGGATGGGATAAATGGGATAAATGGGAAGGGGATAAATGGGAATGGGGTAAATGGGGATAAATGGGATAAATGGGATAAATGGGGATGGGATAAATGGGATAAATGGGATAAATGGGATGGGATAAATGGGAATGGGATAAATGGGATAAATGGGGATGGGATAAATGGGATGGGAGGGATCTTGGGATGGGTTTGGGTGGGAAGGGACCTCAAAGATCCCCCACAGTGTCACGCCCACCTCCTGCTGTCCCAAAATTTCTTGGACATTCCAGGGATTCTCTGGGAATTCCAGGCAGGAATTCCCAGTTCCCAATATCCCATCCAAATCTCCCCTTTCCCAGGAATTCCCTGTGTCCTGTCCCTCTATTTCTTCCCCAAATTCCAGCTTCTCCTGGAGCCCCTTGAGGCCCTGGAATGTTCTGGAAGCTCTCCCTGGATCCTTCCCTTCTCCAGGCTGGCAATTCCCAGCTCTCCCAGCCTGACATTGGATCCATCTCCTCTCCAAGAAATCAATGCACTGAGGGGCTTCACTTGGAATCTCAGGAATCCATGAAGGGTCTCCCTTCCCTTTCCCTCTCTTTTCTCTCCCCATTTCCCATCCAAACCCCTCGGGATGGATTCTGAGTGTCCCAAATCCCAGAATCCCAGGAGCAGTTTGGGTGGGAAGGGACCTCAGAGCTCATTCCAGGGACAATTCCATCATCCCAGGGGGCTCCAATCCTTCCTTGGACATTCCAGGGATTCTCTGGCAATTCCAGCCCAGGCAGGAATTCCCAATTCCCAATCTCCCATCCAGCCCTGCCCTGTGGCAGTGGGAAGCCATTCCCTGTGTCCTGTCCCTGTCCCCAGTCCCTCTGCAGCTCTCCTGGAGCCCCTTGGAGTTTTTGTTTTCCAGTATTTGTAGAATTTTTAGAGTTTTCTTTTTCCAATTTTTATGGCATTTCTAGAGTTTTCCTTTCCCAGAGTTTACGGCATTTCTAAAATTTTCATTTTCCAATTTTTATGGCATTTTTAGAATTTTCATTTTCCAGTATTTACAGCATTTTTAGAGTTTTCCTTTCCCAATGTTTACAGAATTTTAGGGTTTTCCTTTCCCAGAGTTTACGGCATTTTTAGAATTTTCCTTTTCCAATGTTTATGGCACCTTTAGAGTTTTCCTTTCCAGCATTTATAGAATTTTAGAGTTTCCAGAGTTTACGGCATTTTTAGAGTTTTTCTTTTCCAATTTTTATGGCATTTTTAGAATTTTCATTTCCCAGCATTTACAGCATTTTTACACTTCTCCGTTTAAAACTCCCATGGATTTTCTCCTCGGAAATCCAAATTTGGGATTCTCCCAAAGGCTCCTCCACATCCTCCAGCTCCCCCTCTCCTCCTCATTTCAGCCTCCCAATAAAATAATAATAATTCCTAAAAGGGAAGTGAAAAATCTGCAGATTTTGATATTTGCAGGAGGGAATTTGAGCCCTTTTTCACAAAAAAATCTGAACCCCAGAGGAATCCTGAACTCAGCAGCATCCCCAAAAACTTGGAAAAAAAATGGGATTTAATGAGGAAAAAGTGAAAAAGAACAATTTGAGAGCCCTGGATTTAGATTTGTGCTCGCATTTCAAGAAAACCCACGGAGATAATGGCAGGGAAAAGGCTGAGAAATTCAAATTGTGGGGGTTTGGAAAAGGAAAGGCTGAGGGAGGGTGTGGGAGGAAAAGCACAGGAAAGGGAAAAGCTGAACCCAAAGTGGGATCACAGCAGAATTCTGCAGCTGGAGGAGAAAATTCTCTGAGATTTGTTCACTCAAGGTTGAGTCAAGGTGTTCAAAGGTAAAAAAAGAGGGGAAGGATTTGTGAAACACATAAATAATTACAAGATTAAAGCCCTGAAGTTTGGGTCAAGGTGTTCAAGGGTAAAAAAAGAGGGGAAGGATTTGTGAAACACACAAATAATTCCAGGATTAAAGCCCTGAAGTTTTGGCCAAGGTGTTCAAAGATAAAAAAAGAGAAGGATTTGTGAAACACACAAATAATCACAATATCAACAAAAAATAAACTCCAAAGTCTTTGCTGACCTTTCTGTCCCATCCCCACGTTGATTCCTCACCCCGCTGAACAATCAAAAATTTTTGGCTTTTGATGCTTTTCCAGGTTAAAAAAAGGGCAAAATCTCATTAAAAATACAGATTCCTGCCTAATTAACAGGATTAATTGGGTTTTATCTTTGATGAATTTCTGTTTGTGTTGCCCAAACCAAACCAAACCTTCCACGTGGGACTTTTTGACACCCAAAAAACCTTTCCCAGTGTTTTTTTTTTTTTTTTTTTTTTTTTTGAAGGAGAAATTTGGTTTGAAATTTTTTCTTGCTGTACAAGAACTGGAGGCAGCTTTGGTAAAACTGAGTTTAAGGAAGGTTTCAGCTCTAAAACTCACAGAAATTCAGTGTGCAAACAGCAGAAAAACAGGAGAAATTCATAATTCTTCCCTCCTCAGCACTGGGAGAAAATTTCTGGGACATTCCAGGTGGGATCAGGCTGGAAATGCTGATGGAGGCAGCAGCAAAAGCTCCAAATCTCCCCCAAAATTTTGGGTCTGGGGAGGAAAAGTAATTTAAAAAAAAAAAAATAAAAATAAAAAAAAAAATCCTGCCTGGAGTAATCATGTTTTTATAGGCAGATTTTTTACTGGTAAATGCACGTAAAATATAGAAGTGTGTATGGAATTATGGTGATTTTCCCTGGGAAAATTCCATTTATCAAAGAAGACAAGGCACAGCTTCAATAAATAAATGGAAAATTCCAAGGAGTTCTGTGATAAAGGAGTGGGAGCCAAGGAAAAAGGTGATTCCTCAGCCTTCTCCTGGCAAAAAGTGGGAACTTGTTTTGTTGGCTTTGCTTCAGTATTCCCAGATTCATTTTGGGAGGGAGACACAAAGGTCAAGGCAACAAAATCGCATTAATGGTGATTTTTTTTATCCCCAGCCATCCAAACCTTTGATTTTTGTGCTCCTCGTGCCCTGAGAGTCACTGGCAGGTCAGAAAATATTTCAGTTAATGAGATTAGAGCAGCCCCAAGTCGTTCCTGCTCCTTTCCCTCTGCCAAAATCCTCAATCTGAGATCTGGGAAGGGCTCCGCGTGTTTGGGGCAGCTGAAATAATTCAATCACTGCTCTGGGGTTCATTAAATTAATGGCAAAGTTAAAGGTAAACTGGGTTTAGAGAAAGAAATTGGCTGGGCTGGTGGAATGTGGGTTGTGCAGGTGTTGGATTGAAGAGGATTGAATGAAATATTCTTAATGTGACACAGAAAACAGGGAAAGAATCCCAAAGCTCTCCTTCCATCCAAAAGCTCTCCTCCATCCCAAAGCTCTCCTTTAATCCCAAAGCTTTTCCCCATCCCAAAGTTCTCCCTCATCCCAAAGCTCTCCTTCCATCCCAAACCTCTCCTTCCATCCATCCCAAAGTTCTCCTTTCATCCCAAAGCTCTCCCTCCATCCATCCCAAAGCTTTTCCCCATCCCAAAGCTCTCCCTCATCCCAAACCTCTCCTTTCATCCCAAATCTCTCCTTCAACTGCTTGGGCCATAAAGGTTCTGGGAATAAAGTTCTGGATGGATACAGTGGAAAAAGTGGAAAATCAGACTCTTCCCAAATTTGGGAATATCCTGGAGCCAGGCTCTGAGCAGCCAAGGCCTCGAGTGAGTAATTAACACCCTGTGCACAGAATCCATTAATTAACTGAGCTCTAACAATTCCTGGGTTTCCCTGAGTGTCAGCTCTGCTTTCCTCCTCTTCCCAACCACAGGAATTCTGCCTTCGGATCCCAGAGCGGGTTTGGGATTGTGGGGTGTGGGAGCAGGGCTGGAACAAAACCCAACGAGGGTCTTCCCAATTCTGTGACACAAGGATTCCACAGCAGAAAATCTCTACAGGTGCTCCCTGGAGAATTCAGGATAAAGGAGAATTCAGGAAAAGTGGGATCAGGCCTGGGATGGGGACAGGGATGGGGAATGTCCCTGTGGCCCTGCACAGCTCCTGCCAGGAGCCAGCTGGGATCGGGATCTGCTCCAGGGAATGAGCCCTGGGAAAAGAGGGAACAGCCCCAGCCCAGCCAGAAGAGGTTTGGATTGGATATTTGGGAATTTTTCCATGGAAAAGGTGCTCAGGCCTGGGCAGGAGCTGCCCAGGGACATTTGGAATCCCCATCCCTGGAGGTGTCCAGGGAATTCCTGGAGGTGGCACTCGGGGCTCTGGGGGGCGTCGGGCACAGCCGGGGCTCGGTGCCCTTGGGATTCTCTCCCAGGCTGGAGAATTTGGGAATTGTGTGCTCACACCCCCATGAGAATTCCCAGCACATCCCGGTTATCCAGGGAATGAGCCCTGGGAAAAGAGGGAACGGCCTCAGCCCAGACAGGGGAGGTTGGGATTGGATATTTGGGATCATTTTTCCATGGAAAAGGTGATCAGGCTTTGGAGGAGCTGCCCAGGAAGGTTTGGATTTGGATTATTTGGGATCATTTTTCCATGGAAAAGGTGATCAGGCCTTGGCAGGAGCTGCCCAGGGAGGTTTGGATTGGATATTTGGGGTAATTTTTTCATGGAAAGAGGGGGTTAAGCCTTGGAAGGAGCTGCCCATGAAGGTTTGGTTTGGATATTTGGGATTTTTTCCATGGAAAAGGTGATCAGGCTTTGGAAGGAGCTGCCCAGGGAGGTTTGGATTGGATATTTTGAATAATTTTTCCATGGAAAAGGTGATCAGGCTTTGGAAGGAGCTGCCCAGGAAGGTTTGGATTTGGATTATTTGGGATAATTTTTCCATGGAAAAGGTGATCAGGCTTTGGAAGGAGCTGCCCAGAGAGGTTTGGATTGGATATTTGGTGCCCAGGGAGGTTTGAATTGGATATTTGGGAATTTTTCCATGGAAAAGGTGATCAGGCCTTGGCAGGAGCTGCCCAGGAAGGTTTGGATTGGATATTTGAGAATTTTTCCATGGAAAAGGTGATCAGGCTTTGAAAGGAGCTGCCCAGGGAGGTTTGGATTGGATATTTGGGATTTTTTCCATGGAAAGGTTGATCAGGTTGTTGAAGGAGCTGCCCAGGGAAGTTTGGATTGGATATTTGGGAATTTTTCCATGGAAAAAGTGGTCAGGCCTTGGCAGGAGCTGCCCAGGGAGGTTTAGATTGGATATTTGGTGCCCAGGGAGGTTTGGTTTGGATATTTGGGAATTTTTCCATGGAAAAGGTGATCAGGCTTTGAAAGGAGCTGCACAGGAAGGTTTGGATTGAATATTTGATGCCCAGGGAGGTTTGGATTGAATATTTGGGATCATTTTTCCATGGAAAAGGTGATCAGGCCTTGGCAGGAGCTGCCCAGGGAGGTTTAGATTGGATATTTGGGGTAATTCCTCCATGGAAAAGGTGATCAGGCTTTGGAAGGAGCTGCCCAGGGAGCTTTGGATTGGATATTTGGGAATTTTTCCATGGAAAAGGTGCTCAGGCTTTGAAAGGAGCTGCCCAGGGAGGTTTGCATTTGGATTATTTGGGATCATTTTTCCATGGAAAGGGTGATCAGGTTGTTGAAGGAGCTGCCCAGGGAGCTTTGGATTGGATATTTGGAATAATTTTTCTACGGAAAAGGGGGGGTCAGCCTTTGAAAGGAGGGAGGTTTGGTTTGGATATTTGGGGTAATTTTTCTATGGAAAAGAGGGGTCAGGCTTTGAAAGGAGCTGCCCAGGAAGGTTTGGATTTGGATTATTTGGGATAATTTTTCCATGGAAAAGGTGATCAGGCTTTGGAGGAGCAGCTCAGGAAGGTTTGGATTGGATATTTGGTGCCCAGGGAGGTTTGAATTGGATATTTGAGAATTTTTCCATGGAAAAGGTGATCAGGCTTTGGAAGGAGCTGCCCAGGGAAGTTTGGATTGGATATTTGGGAATTTTTCCATGGAAAAAGTGGTCAGGCCTTGGCAGGAGCTGCCCAGAGAGGTTTGGATCGGATATTTGGTGCCCAGGGAGGTTTGAATTGGATATTTGGGAATTTTTCCATGGAAAGGTTGATCAGGTTGTTGAAGGAGCTGCCCAGGGAGGTCTGGATTGAGTATTTGGTGCCCAGGGAGGTTTGGATTGAATATTTGGGATCATTTTTCCATGGAAAAGTGTTGGCACAGCTGCAGTTCCCACCCCTGGAGGGATTTCAAAGCCCCTGGAAGCGGCACTTGGGGGTGGCCTTGGGAACCTTCAAAACACACCAAAAAAAACCCCCAAAATCTCCCCAAAATTTATCCAAAGCAAAGCTCTTCCTGCAGGATTTTCCCTCCCCTGCTGCACCCACAGCCCCAGGGGAAGGAAAAACTCAATTTTTATTTTTGACACTGAGCTCTGTGGGATTTCCTGCCCGCGGTGCCAGGGTGTGTTTAGGGATTATTCTGTAGATTTAAAGGATTCCAAACATCAGATTTTCTCACAGAGATTAAAAGCTTTTTCCTCCTCTGATTTCTCCAACCTCGGTTTGGGGGCTGGGGAAGGTAAATCAGCCTTTTTTCCTCAGCTTTTCCAGCAAAATTTTGCCTTTTTAGCCCTTTTTCCTAAGATTTTTCCAGTAAAAATTGACATTTTAGCCCTTTTTCCTAAACTTTTCCTGCAAAAAATTTGACTTTTTAGCTGTTTTTCCTCAGCTTTTACAGCAGAATTTTGACTTTTTAGCCCTTTTTCCTCAACTTTTCCAGCAAAAAATTGGCATTTTAGTCCTTTTTCCTCAACTTTTCCAGAATTTTGACATTTTAGTCCTTTCCAGCAAAAATTTGACATTTTATCCCTTTTCCTTAAGCTTTTCCAGCAAAATTTTGACAATTTAGTCCTTTCCAGCAAGATTTTGACATTTTATCCCTTTTCCAGCAAAATTTTGACATTTTAGCCCTTTTTCCTCAACTTTTCCAGCAAAAATTTGACATTTTAGTCTTTTCCAGCAAAAAATTGACATTTTAGTCCTTTCTTTTAAGCTTTTCCAGTAAAATTTTGACGTTTCAGTCCTTTTTCCTCAACTTTTCCAGCAGAATTTTGACATTTTAGCCCTTTCCAGCAAAAATTTGACATTTTAGTCCTTTCTCCTGAGCTTTTCCAGCAAAATTTTGATATTTTAGCCCTTTCTCCTGAGTTTTCCAGCAGAATTTTGATATTTTAGTCCTTTTTCCTCAACTTTTCCAGTGGAATTTTGACATTTTAGTCCTTTCTCTTGAGCTTTTCCAGCAAAATTTTGACAATTTAGTCCTTTCTTTTAAGCTTTTCCAGCAAAGTTTTGATGTTTTAGCCCTTTTTCCTCAACTTTTCCAGCAGAATTTTGACATTTTAGCCCTTTCCAGCAAAAATTTGACATTTTAGTCCTTTCTCCTGAGCTTTTCCAGCAAAATTTTGATGTTTTAGTCCTTTTTCCTCAACTTTTCCAGCAAAATTTTGACATTTTGGCCCTTTCTCTTGAGCTTTTCCAGCAAAATTTTGACAATTTAGTCCTTTCTTTTAAGCTTTTCCAGCAAAGTTTTGATGTTTTAGCCCTTTTCCCTCAACTTTTCCAGCAGAATTTTGACATTTTAGCCCTTTCCAGCAAAAATTTGACATTTTAGTCCTTTCTCCTGAGCTTTTCCAGCAAAATTTTGATGTTTTAGTCCTTTTTCCTCAACTTTTCCAGCAAAATTTTGACATTTTGGCCCTTTCTCTTGAGCTTTTCCAGCAAAATTTTGACATTTTGGCCCTTTCTCTTGAGCTTTTCCAGCAGAATTTTGACATTTTAACCTTTTTCCTAAGTTTTCCCAGCAAAAATTTGACATTTTAGCCCTTGCAGCATCACCCTCACACCAGAACAACTTCTCAGGGACATCTTTCACTATTCCCAGGGTGCCCAAAACCTTTCCCAGTTTATCCTCAGACAATTCCAGGGCTCCAGGGGTCAATCCCATCCCAGCCAGGAATTCCTTCCCAAATCCCATTTTCTCTGTGTCCATCTCATTCCTTCCATCCCCTCGGGGATTTTATCCTGAATTTGACTGTGAAAAACCAATTTCTCATTTATTTCAGGAGCACAAACCAGACCCGAGGTGGTTTTGGTTTATTTTGGGGATTTCCAGACACGGGAATTTCCAGGATTTGCCACTCCAAACTGGAATAAACACACAATAAATAAAAGAGGAAGCGGAGTCTGTCTGATCCTCAGCAGCACCAAATAAAACATAAAACATCCCCTTTCTTCCTCCTCCTTTCTCCAATAAAATCTTAATTACCCCGGAGCCTTTGATGGCTTCAATTACCACCATTTCAAATTTCCTTTTTTTTTTTTTTTTTTTAAAGTCTAAAAAAGATCCAATTGGGAAAAAAAAAAAAAAAAGAGAAAAAAAAAAAATTAAATTCCTTCCCCAATGACATTTTTTTAGGGTTTATTATCCTGAATTGCTGTGAATGTGGAGCTGCAGGAACATTCCTCAGCCTGGAGAATCCCATGGGATGAACAAAGCAGGTTCTTTTCCTAATTGGAAAATGATTTATGTCCCCTCTGGAGGGGAAGGAGAGGGGGGTTTGTGAACCTGGAGGTGATGGATGAACAGAACGTGGATTTGGGAATGAATCTGAGTGGGGAAAATCCAGGGGATGGAGGGAGGGGAAAGGGGGACAGAAAATGGGGGGTTTAAATGGGGTATTTAAATTTTTTTTTTTTAATAAGTGTATTTTAAATGGGGTTGTTTTAAATGGGATGTTTTAAATGGGGCAGTTAAATGGGAGTTATTTTAAATGGGGTGTTTGAAATGGGGTCTTTTAAATGGGGTGTTTTAAATGGGTGTTTGAAATGGGGTCTTTTAAATGGGGTGTTTTAAATGGGTGTTTTAAATGGGGGGGTTTAAATGGGGTATTTATAATGGGGTATTTAAAATGGGGTTATTTTAAATAGGTGTATTTTAAATGTTTTTTTTTTTTAATGGCGGCATTTTAAATGGGAGATTTTAAATTGGGGATGTTTTAAATGGGGTGTTTTAAATGGGGTATTTATAATGGGGTTATTTTAAACGGGGTGACAGAAAATGGGGTGTTTTAAATGGGGTTATTTTAAATGGGGCTTTTTAAATGGGGTTGTTTTAAATGGGGCATTTTAAATGTGGGGTTTTAAACGGGGTATTTTAAATGGGGATATTTCAAATGGGGGGGTTTAAATGGGGTCTTATAAATGGGGGGTTTTAAATGGGGTATTTAAAATGTTTGTTTTTTAATAAGTGTATTTTAAGTGGGGTTGTTTTAAATGGGATGTTTTAAATGGGGCATTTAAATGGGAGTTATTTTAAATGTGGTGTTTTAAATGGGGTCTTATAAATGGGGGGTTTAAATGGGGGGTTTTAAATGGGGTATTAAAAATGGGGTTTTTTTTAAATAAGTGTATTTTAAATGGGGTTGTTTTAAATGGGGCATTTTGAATGGGGTTTTTTAAATGGGGGGTTTTAAATGGGGGGTTTTAAATGGGGGTGTTTTATAAGTGTTTCAAATGGGGATATTTTAAATAGGTGTATTTTAAATGGTGTGTTTGAAATGGGTGTATTTTAAATGGGGTTGTTTTAAATGAGGGTCTTTTAAATGGGACATTTTAAATGGGGTGTTTAAATTTGGGGTTATTTTAAATGGGGTTATTTTAAAATGGGGTTGTTTTAAATGGAGGGTTTTAAATGGGATTCTTTTAAATGGGGTTATTTTAAAATGGGGGGTTTTAAATGGGGTTGTTTTAAATGGGGTGTTTTAAATGGGGGTATTTTAAATGGGGTGTTTTAAATGGGGTGTTTTAAATGTAGGGTTTTAAATGAGGTTATTTTAAATGGAGGGTTTTAAATGGGGTTATTTTAAAATGTGGGGTTTTAAATGGGGCATTTTAAATGTGGGGTTTTAAATGGGGTGTTTAAATTTGGGGTTATTTTAAATGGGAGGGTTTAAATGGGGGTATTTTAAATGTGGTTATTTTAAAATGAGGTGTTTTAAATGGGAGGTTTTCAGGGTTTAAATCATGGTTTGGTTTAGAATGTGGCTTGGTGGCCATTTTCATTCGGAGCCTTTGGATGAGGGAGCTGTGAAAAAATTCCATTTTCCATGGCAAAATTCCATTTCCCACGACAAATTTCCACTTTCCATGATGAAATTCCATCTCCCATGAGAAAACTCCACCTTCCACAGCAAAATTCCACTTTCCACTATGAAATTCCATCTTCCACCACAAAAATCCATTTCCCACAACAAAATTCCATCTTCCATGGTAAAATTCCATCTTCCACGACAAAATTCCATTTCCCATTATGAAATTCCATCTTCCACCACAAAATCTCATTTCCCATGACAAAATTCCACCTTCCACAACAAAATTCTGTTTCTCATGATAAATTTCCATTTTCCATTATGAAATTCCACCTTCCACAGCAAAATTCCATTTTCCGCCATGAAATTCCATCTTCCATCACAAAAATCCATTTCCCATGACAAAATTCCATCTTCCACGTCAAAGTTCCGCCTTCCACGACAAAATTCTACTTTCCACGATGAAATTCCATTTTCCACGACAAAATTCCATCACCTTCCACAGCAAAAATCCATTTCTCATGACAAATTTCCATTTTCCACGATGAAATCCCACCTTCCACAGCAAAATTCCATTTTCCGCCATGAAATTCCATCTTCCACCACAAAAACCCATTTCCCACGACAAAATTCCATCTTCCACGTCAAAGTTCCGCCTTCCACGACAAAATTCTACTTTCCACAATGAAATTCCATTTTCCACGACAAAATTCCATCACCTTCCACAGCAAAAATCCATTTCTCACGACAAATTTCCATTTTCCAGGACAAATTCCCATTTTCCAGGATGAAATTCCATCTTCCATTGCAAAATTCCATCGTCCATGGCAAAATTCCATTTCTCATGACAAATTTCCATTTTCCATGATGAAATTCCACCTTCCACAGCAAATTTCCATTTACCACGATGAAATTCCATCATTAAAACTCCATTTTCCACAATGAAATTCCATCTTCCACCTCAAATTTCCATTTCCCATGACAAAGTTCCATCCTTCACCACAAAATTCCATTTTCCTGTGACAAATTTCCATTTCCCGCACTGAAATTCCACCTTCCACCACAAAATTCCACTTTCCACGGCAAAATTCGATTCCTCGCAGCAAAATTCCATTTTCCATGATGAAATTCCATCTTCCACGGGAAAATTCCATCACCTTCCACAGCAAAAATCCATTTCTCATGACGAATTCCCATTTTCCAGGACAAATTCCCATTTTCCACGACGCAATTTCCATTTTCCACCATGAAATTCCATCTCCCACGGCAAAAATCCATTTCCTCGAGGCAGATTTCCATTTTCCATAGTGAAATTCCATTTCCCACCACAAATTCCCATTTCCCACCACAAATTCCCATTTCCCATCACAAATTCCCATTCCCCACCTTCCACTCCCTGCGGCCCTTCCTGACGAAGCCAAAACTCAAGAAGGCAGCAAAAATTAAAAATCTAATTTTAAAAAAAAAAATCAAAATTTTAATTTTAATTTAAAAATTTAAAATGTAATTTTTAATTAATTGTGGGGGTTTTTTTAAAAATCATAATTAAGAAGCAAAATGGACTCTTGTGCTCAGCCAGGGAAAACAAGGACACTCTGGATGAGGGTGATTAATTGGTAATAATAATAATAATAATAATAATAGTAATAATAATAATAATAATACTACAAGGATGGGAAATGGAGGCTGGGGGGATCCAGATAATAATAATAATAATAATAATAATAATAATAATAATAATACAAGGGTGGGAAATGGAAGCTGGGGGGATCCAGATAATAATAATAATAATAATAATAATAATAATAATAATAATAATAATAATAATACAAGGGTGGGAAATGGAAGCTGGGAGGATCCAGATAATAATAATAATAATAATAATAATAATAATAATAATAATAATAATGGTGGGAAATGGAAGCTGAGGGGGATCCAGAGTCCAGAATCCCAAAATTCCATCCAGGTTTTCCTGAATGTTTCACTCTAAAATAATGGAAATTATGGATGGAACAAGCAGGGACAAGAATAAAAACCACCAGCTCAAAGTCAATTATTGAGGAATTCTCCATCCCACAGACTCCAAATAAACCCAAAAATCGAGCAGGTTTTTTTAATTGAGGTGAAATTAAAGCTGCAGTGGATGAGGAAAATTCCAGGAGAGGGATTTGGGATAAAGGATGGAGGGAATGGCTCCAGACTGGAAAAAAGGGAGATTTGGGAGGGAATTCCTGGCTGGGATGGAATTTCCAGAGAAGCTGTGGCTGCCCCTGGATCTCTGGGAGTGCCCAAGGAAAGGCTGGAGAAATCTGGGATAGTGGGAAGTGTCTCATAATTATGAATTAAATGAACTCCAGCTCAGAAATCTAAATAAATATAAATAACTACAAATAAATTTTATTATTTGTGCTGAAACTCATTGAAACAATCCCATTTAAACCAGTGAAAACCACCCAGATCTTTGGGTTTGGACACCTCAATCCTTTTGATGGATTTGGGATTTCCCAAATCTGGAATTTCACCAATTCCCAGCAAAATCAGCTCCCCAAAGTCCTAATCACCAAAACCTCAGGGAAATTTAAATTTTATTTGAAATTCCAAATATCACGATGTCAATACTGAACAAACCTCTGTGGACTCAAAGGACACAGACAAATAAATTGTTTAATTCCAGCTGGGAAATGATGATGCAAAGATTTGTGGTGCTGATAAAACAAAACAAACCAAAAAAAAAGGTAAAATTTGAATTTTTTTTTTTTCCTGGCTGCCAAAGCAGGATGTGGCAGCTCTGCTGAGTTTGGTGTTACAGAGAGAGTGGACAATCTAAATTTATTTGGACAATCTAAATTTATTTTAAACAGAGAGAAAAAGGAGAAAAGGGATAAAATCAGGGGGAGTTCAAAATCAACAGGATCAAAAACCTTCAGTGACTGACAAGGGATTTAACCCCTTCCAGGGGGTTTTTTGCTCATGTTTTCTCCACTTTATTTGGTTCTGGAGTTGATTCTCTCCCATTTTTTTCCCCTCTCTGCTCTGAAATTCCTCAGGGACTGAACTGAGACACCAAAGTTTGGCAGAGCAGGAATTTCATGTGCAAAAAAAAAACATCCCAGAATTGAGGCAAAGCTGAACCTCCCAGAAAAGGCTGAAATTCTCAAGTGTGGAAAATCAAAAGTGATTTTTCTCATTCTGACACGACCCAAACCCAGATTTGTCCAGAATTTGCCATCCTGGTTTCAAAGAGAGATTTTTAAATTTAAAATTTTAATTTTATTTTTATTTAATTATTTTTTAAATATTTTTTTAGGTTTTATTTTAGGGGGGTTTTTTTTAGGTTTTGTTTTGTTTGGGTTTTTTTTAAGTTTTTTTAGGGTTTTTTTTTAGTGGTTTTTTTTTGTTTGTTTGGGGTTTTTTTTAGAGTTTTTTTAGTTTTTTTTAAAGTTTTTTTAGGGTTTTTTTTAGTGTTTTTTTTTGTTTGTTTTTTTTTTTTAGGTTTTTTTTTTTAGGGTTTTTTTTTAGTTTTTTCGGGTGTTTTTTTTAGGGTTTTTTTAGGGTTTTTTAGGTTTTTTTTAGTTTTTTTTTGGTTTTAGTGAGGAAACCCCAAAGATTGGTGTCAGCCAAGGTCAGGGACAGGAGAAAATCCACAGGTGAAGGTTTGGGGCTGCTCCAGTGGGTTTGTGGCATCAGGAGAAGGGAAAAGTCAGGAAAAAAGGAGGGAAAAGGTCAATACCTGGAATGCTCCAGCAGCTCCCTGAGTTCAGCTAAAATAAAATACAATTAATGCAAATTGAACACACTGGCAGCAGCCAAGGGATCTCCTCTTGCTGAGATTCCAGACAGGGATGGACAGGCCAAGGCATTTTTGTGTCTAAAAATGATTCAGAGAAAAAGGGAAAACTTCCCTAACAGCAAAACATGGGGAGTTTAGCTCTTGTCACACCAAAAACAATTTAAAAAATATTAAATCAAATTTTAAAAACCCCAAACCCGGTTAAGGAAGTCCAGAGAAATCACCAAAAAAATCAGAATTCACCTGAGCTCTAAAGTAAGGTCATTTTTATTTATGGTTTTATGGGAAAGAATTCCTGGCTGGGAAGGTGGGGATGGAATTCCCAGAGAATTTGTGGCTTTTTGGGATCTCTGGAATGTCCAAATCCAGGTTGGAACACTCTGGGACAGTGGAAAATGTCCCTGCCATGGCTGGGGTGACACTGGAGGGACTCTGAGCTCCTTCCCACCCAAACCATCCCAAAATTCTGTGCCTGACACAACCCAAAGGCCAAAAAATTCCCAATTTTTCCAGGAGTTGTGGATTTTCCACCTGAATTTCCCGTCCTGGAAGGTTGGGGCAGGACCAGAATGTCCCTTTAAGGACAAGCAGCATTTGCACACAAACAACAGAGGGCAGGACACAAAGAACAAATAAACAGGAGGAAAAAAGCAGCTCCAGAGCCCCAGAGAACAAGGAGAGCTTTGTCTGGGCTGGGTTTGGGCCAAGGAAGGTCTGCACACACCTACTCAGCTCTCCTCGAGTAACCCAAGCCAGAGAAATCTGAAAATCCCACCCAGAATCACTTGATGAATCAGCCAGAGCTTCACAATCCCAAACTCCGGCTCCAAAGCAGCTTTTTGTTGGAGTTTTCGTGTAGATTTTGTCTCCAGAGTCGGGTGAGACACACAAAAATGTATCACACGAGCAACAGTGAAAATGCTTTACATGTTCAGGCAGCCCCGTGAGTCATCTGTGGTCATTGTGCTGCAGGGAAACCAGAAAATGTTGCAGCTTATTTATATTAAAAATTAAAAAAAAAAAAAAAAAAAAAATCAGAGGAGAATGAAAAGCAAAGCAAAGCACAGAAAGTTCTTGGCACTCGGAGTTACCCAACTGCTGCTCTGCTGTGCTGAGCAGATAACCCAAAGCTCGTGCAGAATCCTCTGCTGGAATCAGCCCAAAATAATTCTTTTCAGCCGGTGCTGCAAAGTGGAGCTCGGGGGCTGTGCCCTGTCTCAAAGAGCCCCACTCCACTTGAAGAGACTCCCACAAAAATGACATTTTACGAGGGAAAATGCAGAGCTGGAGAACTCTGCCAGACGCTTTTATGGGTGTTTGAGTCATCGCAGATTTTATTTGAGAGAGAGAAAAAAAAAAAAAAAAAAAAAAAAAAAAAAAAATCTAGTTTAGAATGAATTTTAGAACGAAAAAACCACCTTTTTTCATCTTTGAAAAGCTCAAAAGACATCCTGGAACAGAGTGACAGAGTGAGCACAGCTGGGATCAAATTCCCCTCCACACCCAAGTGCTGCTGGCCCATCCTCTCAGGATCCTTCCCCCTGAGCTCTGCAGAGTCTGGGGATGAATCCTTGGGATCCTAAAACCTGGAGCAGGTTTGTAGGGGATGCTGGAAGGGTTGGGATGTGGGGATGGATGGAGGGATGGATGGATGGATGGATGGATGGATGGATGGATGGATGGATGGATGGATGGAGGGATGGATGGATGGATGGATGGATGGAGGGAGGGATGGATGGATGGATGGATGGAGGGATGGAGGGAGGGATGGATGGATGGAGGGATGGATGGATGGATGGAGGGATGGATGGAGGGATGGATGGAGGGATGGAGGGATGGATGGATGGATGGATGGAGGGATGGATGGATGGATGGATGGATGGATGGATGGATGGATGGATGGATGGAGGGATGGATGGAGGGATGGATGGAGGGATGGATGGAGGGATGGAGGGATGGATGGATGGATGGAGGGATGGATGGATGGATGGATGGATGGATGGATGGATGGATGGAGGGATGGATGGAGGGATGGATGGAGGGATGGATGGAGGGATGGAGGGATGGATGGATGGATGGAGGGATGGATGGATGGATGGAGGGATGGATGGATGGATGGATGGATGGAGGGATGGATGGATGGAGGGATGGAGGGATGGAGGGATGGATGGATGGATGGATGGACGGCTGGCTGGCTGCTGTCCAGGCACACAAACAGAGCTGGAGCAGGGAATAATCCAGCAGGGAGTTAACAGGGAGATGCCAGACAAAAAAGCTCTGCTGGAACATGGAGTGGACGGTGATTTCATCTCTCCTGGAATTGCAGGTGATCTCCAGACAGCAGAGCACAAACACTGCCCGGGCAGGGGAATGAGGAAGGCACAGGCAGAGCTGGGGGGATTTTCTGTTCCTCATTCCCTGTTTCTAACACCTTTCCCACCTCACAGATGAGCTGATGGTGTGTTGGAAGGGAGCTCAGAGCCCCTCCAGTGCCCCCCCTGCATGGCTGGGACATTTCCCACTGTCCCAGGCTGCTCCAGGCTGGCCCTGGGCACTGCCAGGGATGCAGAACCTCTCTGGGAACCCCTCCTGAACAATCAGAGTTGGTGTCTCTTGGTTTTTCCCTCTGCTCTTTGGGGGAGATTTGGGCTGGCACGTCCACAGTGAGGCCCAGAGCACAAAACAGCTCCAGCTTTGCACAAGGCCACCAAACACAGAGCAACAAAAACCCTTCAGTGCTGAGAGTGAGTGAGGATTGAGCCAGGAAAGCACAAACTGAAGTGTTTTTCTCCTTCTGTCAGGAACTGACATTCAGCCCTTCTGTGCCTGTTGCTGATGGAGAATGAAACATCCCAGACAAGTCCTGGGAGCAGCTCCCTTCACACAGACACCAACCAGCCCTGGTTTGCAGCTTCTCCTGGGATCAGCACGCAGCTCCAGCTCCCAGGGCTCCCCTATCTGCCCATCTGAGGCCCCGGGAGCTGCACAAAGCTCTGCAAGCCCCGATCTGCAGCTGGGCCTTCTCCCCAAAACACCTCGGGGCTGCCTCCTGTGCCTGGACTTGGTCTGCACCTGTTTGTTCTGAACCCACAGGAACAGATCCCAAAACCTGGAACAGCTCCCCAAACCTGGAACAGCTCCCCAAACCTGGGAACAGATCCCAAAACCTGGGAACAGACCCAGCCCCCCAAACCTGGAACAGCTCCCCAAACCTGGAACAGACACAGCTCCCCAAACCTGGGAACAGCTCCTCAAACCTGGGAACAGACACAACTCCCCAAACCTGGGACAGACACAGCTCCCCAAACCTGGGAACAGACACAGCTCCCCAAACCTGGGAACAGCTCCCCAAACCTGGGACAGACACAGCTCCCCAAACCTGGGAACAGATCCCCAAACCTGGAACAGCTCCCCAAACCTGGGAACAGCTCCCCAAACCTGGGAACAGATCCCAAAACCTGGAACAGCTCCCCAAACCTGGAACAGACACAGCTCCCCAAACCTGGGAACAGACACAGCTCCCCAAACCTGGAACAGCTCCCCAAACCTGGAACAGCTCCCCAAACCTGGAACAGCTCCCCAAACCTGGAACAGACACAGCTCCCCAAACCTGGAACAGACACAGCTCCCCAAACCTGGAACAGCTCCCCAAACCTGGGACAGACACAGCTCCCCAAACCTGGGACAGACACAGCTCCCCAAACCTGGATTTGACAGGGAATGCTGTGAATGCAGAATTCTGCTCTGATTTACCCCCTGAGATTCACTCCTGGCACCAGGGACCATGGTGACACCCCTGGTGACAAACCTGGCACTGTGGTGACACCCCTGGTGACAAACCTGGCCCTGTGGTGACACCCCTGGGGACAAACCTGGCCCTGTGGTGACACCCCTGGGGACAAACCTGGCCCTGTGGTGACACCCCTGGGGACAAACCTGGCCTGTGGTGACACCCCTGGGGACAAACCTGGCCCTGTGGTGACACCCCTGGGGACAATCCTGGCCATGTGGTGACACCCCTGGGGACAAACCTGGCCCTGTAGTGACACCCCTGGTGACAAACCTGGCCCTGTGGTGACACCCCTGGGGACAAACCTGGCCCTGTGGTGACACCCCTGCCCACAGCTGGGTTGGAATTGGAGATTTTTCAGGTCCCTTCCAGCCCAAATCTCCTCCTGGTTGTACCAACTCAACACATCCATCCCCAGAACACCCTGACTGTCGTGTTCTGGTCCAAACCCTGGCTCCATCCCGATCCCTCTCCTCATCCCACAACCCCAAAACCACTCTGGGACAAATTTTCCCTTCCCTGAACCTCTCCTCTATCTCTTGTGGACACTCAACATCAGAATTTTGAACCAGATTTGAAACTAGTTTAGATTTTTTTTAAATTTTTCTCTCCTTTTCTTTTTCCTCCTACTCTGTGTCAGTTTGGAGCAGGTTCAGCTTAAACATTCTGGGCTCTAAGTCTGTAGGAAAGGGAAATAAAAATACAAAATAAAGGGTGTGAAGCCTTTCCCAGGAGTGGAGGTTCTGTCACCGTGTCCATCAGGAACAAAAATTCCAAGAGAAAAACACAAACCTGGACATCACACATCCTATTTGATAATCAAAAAAAAAAAAAAAAATCCAATTTCTTTTCCCCTCCTCTCTTTTTTCTTTTCCTCCACATGTTGACCAAAACAATTGATCTGTTTGAAAAATCATCTGCCAAGCAGCTGTTCCACACATGGAAGGACATTTCAAAATTCACCTGCCACAAATATAATCCCAAAAAAACCAAAAAAAAGAAGAATGAGCAGTTAAACACAGAGCTGCTGTTGAATGCATGAAATTTGATATTTTTTTACTCAAAAATAACAGAGGATGGACATAAACAACAGGTGAAACTAAAATAAAAATTAGAAAAAAAAAAAAAAAGCTTTGGGTTTTGAAAGTGGCCCCACAGCACGAGGAGAGATTTGATACTCCCAAGGTTTTCCTAAAAAAAAAAATTTCTATGACAAATTTTTCCACCCAGCTGTGACATTTCAGGATTTCTCCCCCATTATTCCTCTGTGAATCACGGAATCATTATAAAATCAGGGAATGCCTCGGGTTGGAAGGGGATTTAAAGCTCCCTCAGGTTGTTTTTAAGGAATTTGGAGCGATGGGAGGAGAGGGAATGGGCCAGGGGAGGCTCAGGGTGGATTTTTAGGGAAAATTCCTTCATGGAAAGGGATGTTAAATATTGGGAAGGGGCTGCCCAGGGAGGTTTGGAGTCTCTCTTTGGGAATTCCTGGATGTGGCACTCGGGGCTCTGGGCACAGCCTGGACTCAGTGGGTGATCCCAGAGGGTTTTTCCAGCCTCATTAATTCTGGGATTCTGGGATTCTGTGCTGTCCCTCTGCTCTCCAGCCACACAAAATTCCAAAGCAGGAACTGCCCAGGATAACAATCCTGAGCCTTTGGAGCTCTCACCAGAGCCAGAATTCAGGACAAGGAGCTGGAATTGCTGGGGTTGGCTCAAGGCACGACCTGCAGGAGCCCTGAGCCAGCCCAGGGGCTGCTCTGTCACATTGTCCCACCACAGCAGGGGGACACTTTGACATTTTACCTTCTTTTTGCCAGAGTCCAGACAGTATTTCTTGTTCAGACTCGGATGTTTATTCATTTTTATCTACATTACAGTCTCACAAACCATGAGTTCTGGCTAACAAAGTAAAAATGGAGCCCCATCTCTCTTTCTCTCTCTACAAGTAAGAACAAACTGTTTAATTATGAAATGACGCCTGAATTATTTCCACGCAAAATTCCAAAGCAGGCACTGCCCAGGACAACAATTCCTGAACCTGTGGAGCTCTCACCAGAGCCAGAAATCAGGACAAGTGTCACAGCAGGGGGACACTTTTACATTTTATCTTCTTTTTGTCAGAGTCCAGAGAGTATTTCTTGTTCAGACTCGGATGTTTATTCATTTTTATCTCCATTACAGTCTCACAAACCATGAGTTCTACAGCACTTCTGCTGACAAACTAAAAATGGAGCCCCATCTCTCTTTTCTCTACAAGTAAGAACAAACTGTTTAATTATGAAATGATGCCTGAATTATTTCCACACAAAATTCCAAAGCAGGCACTGCCCAGGACAACAATTCCTGAACCTGTGGAGCTCTCACCAGAGCCAGAAATCAGGACAAGTGTCACAGCAGGGGGACACTTTTACATTTTATCTTCTTTTTGCCAGAGTCCAGACCATATTTCTTGTTCAGACTCAGATGTTTATTCATTTTTATCTACATTACAGTCTCACAAACCGTGAGTTCTGGCTAACAAAGTAAAAATGGAGCCCCATCTCTCTCTCTCTACAAGTAAGAACAAACTGTTTAATTATGAAATGACACCTGAATTATTTCCACACAAAATTCCAAAGCAGGAACTGCCCAGGATAATAATTTCAAGCCTTTGGAGCTCTCACCAGAGCCAGAAATCAGGACAAGGAGCTGGAATTGCTGGGGTTGGCTCAAGGCAGGACCTGCAGGGGCCCTGAGCCAGCCCAGGGGCTGCTCTGTGACACTGTCCCACCACAGCAGGGGGACACTTTGACATTTTATCTTCTTTTTGCCACAGTTGTGATTAAATGATTATATATATCATACAAATATATTATATACAATATGTATTACCTATAATATGATATTATATGATATTATATATACAATATAAAATGTATAATAATATACAGGGAAGGGGAAAGGAAGGGAAAGGGAAAGGGAAAGGGAAAGGGAAAGGGAAAGGGAAAGGGAAAGGGAAAGGGAAAGGGAAAGGGAAAGGGAAAGGGAAAGGGAAAGGGAAAGGGAAAGGGAAAGGAAAGGGAAAGGAAAGGGAAAGGAAAGGGAAAGGAAAGGGAAAGGGAAAGGAAAGGAAAGGAAAGGAAAGGAAAGGAAAGGAAAGGAAAGGAAAGGAAAGGAAAGGAAAGGAAAGGAAAGGAAAGGAAAGGAAAGGAAAAGGAAAGGAAAAGGAAAGGAAAAGGAAAGGAAAAGGAAAGGAAAAGGAAAGGAAAAGGAAAAGGAAAATCCAGGGTGAATTCCTGAAGCTCCTGCAGAGCTCCAGGGCTGAGTCAGCAGCGAGGGAAGGACAATCCTGGGAACAGCAGCAGGAAAATCTCTGCCCAAACTGGTCCCTGAGTCATTTTTTATGGGAACAAACCATTCCCTGGATTTTATCTCAGCATTAAAAATCCTGAGATTTTACTCCGTGGGATGAATCAGGAGCAAAACTTCCCAACTCTCAGCTCAAGGCACCATCAAACTCCTCTTATTTAAATAAAAATTTAATTCCTTTTTGCATTGAATTTCCCACTGAGTGGTTCTGAAATTCTTTGCAAATATTGAATTTTGGAGCTGATTTTTCCTCCTCTTTTTGACACTCATGCAAAATGCAACAAGCTGCTTATTTAGAGAGAGAAAAAAAGAAATAATATAAATTATTCCAGCACTTTCAGTTTAAAGCCAGGTGGGCACCTGCAGCATCCCAAGGTTTAGGAAAAGGCTGGAAATTAAATCTGGGAGGAATAAAAACCCCTGGAATGAAGGTGGGAAATGAGCACAGAAAGTTCAGCTTTGGGTACAAAGTTCCCCAAAGTCATTTTTATGGGAACAGGTTGATTTTTATGGGAACAGGTTGGTTTTTATGGGAACAGGTTGGTTTTTATGGGAACAGGTTGGTTTTTATGGGAACAGGTTGGTTTCTTTGGGAACAAACCATTCCCTGGATTTTATCTCAGCATTAAAAATCCTGAGATTTTACTCCGTGGGATGAATCAGGAGCAAAACTTCCCAACTCTCAGCTCGAGGCACCATCAAACTCCTCTTATTTAAATATAAATTTAATTCCTTTTGTGATCAAATTTCCCACTGGGTAATTCAGGAATTCTTTGCAAATTCTGAATTTTTCAGCTGTTTTTTCCTCCTCTTTCTGACACTGACACAAAACACAATGAGCTGTTTATTTAAAGAAAAAAAAAAAGAAGAAATAATATAAATTATTCCAGCACTTCCAGTTCAAAGCCAGGTGGGCACCTGCAGCATCCCAAGGTTCAGGGAAATATTAAACCTGGGAACTGTAAATAAATTCTCCTGGAATTAAGATTTCCAGGGATGGAAAATCCAGGATGAAGCACCTGGGAAAAGCTGGAGAACATTTCCCAAAATCATCCCAATGCTCCAAAATTACATTTCCTTTCACCTGAACCAGGAAACCTCTGAAAATCCCTGCAAAATGTGATTTATTTTAATAAAACCTTCTGGAAAATCACAAGGAACTCTCAGCTTTTTAACTCCATCACAACAAAAATAATAAAGAGAGATTTCAATGTCTGTTTACAGAATTAGAAAAATCCATCTCCCAGCAATAATAATGCAAAGGCTTTTTTTAAAAATTAACAATTAAAAGCTGGAGGTTTTCTCAGCAGCACAAACTGTTCCAGAGCTGCCAATTAGTGCCAATTGAATCAGCTCCACGCGGGGTTTGTTAAAGGGTAACAAATTCTGGTTATTCAGAAGCTCAGAATGAGCTGGGGGGGGAGGAAAGTGATTTTAAAATTCAAATTATCCCAGGATTTTATTGCACTTGAGAGAATTCATTTATAAGAATTTGTTATGGATTTTTAAATTAATAATGAATAAATTATTATTATTATTATTATTGAATTTATTTTGGAGTGAGCACTGACGCCATGAGCTGCACCTGATGAATTATTATTATTTTTTTTATTTTATTTTATTTTATTTTTATTTATTTTATTTTATTTTATAGTGAGCACTGATGCCATCAGCTGCACCTGATGAAATACTATTATTATTTTTATTTTATTTTATTTTATTTTTATTTTATAGTGAGCACTGATGCCATCAGCTGCACCTGATGAATTATTATTATTATTATTTATTTATTTTGGAGTGAGCACTGATGCCATGAGTTGCACCTAAATTATTATTATTATTATTATTATTATTATTATTATTATTAATGAATTTAGTTTGGAGTGAGAACTGACGCTGTGAGCTGCATCTCATGAATTATTATTATTATTATTATTATTATTGGCCAATTAGTGCCAATTGAATCAGCTCCACGCGGGGTTTGTTAAAGGGTAACAAATTCTGGTTATTCAGAAGCTCAGAATGAGCTGAGGGGGGAGGAAAGTGGCACTGGGGGGATTTTTAAAATTCAAATTATTTTATTGCAGTTGAGAGAATTCATTTATAAGAATTTGTTATGGATTTTTAAATTAATAATGAATAAATTATTATTATTATTATTATTAAATTTATTTTGGAGTGAGCACTGATGCCATGAGCTGCACCTGATGAATTATTATTATTTTTTTTATTTTATTTATTTTATTTTTATTTTATTTTATTTTATTTTATAGTGAGCACTGATGCCATGACCTGCACCTGATGAATTTTTTATTATTATTATTATTATTATTATTATTATTATTAAATTTATTTTGGAGTGAGCACTGATGCCATGAGCTGCACCTGATGAATTATTATTATTTTTTTTATTTTATTTATTTTATTTTTATTTTATTTTATTTTATAGTGAGCACTGATGCCATGACCTGCACCTGATGAATTTATTATTATTATTATTATTATTAAATTTATTTTGGAGTGAGCACTGATGCCATGACCTGCACCTCATGAATTATTATTATTATTAATAATAATAATAATAATTAATTTATTTTGGAGTGAACACTGATACCATCAGCTGCACCTGATGAATTATTACTATTATTATTATTATTATTATCATTAATGAATTTACCTTGGAGTGAGCACTGATGCCACAAGCTGCACCTCAATTATTGTTATTATTATTATTATTATTATTATTGAATTTATTTTGGAGTGAGCACTGATGCCAAGAGCTGCACCTGATGAATTATTATTATTAATAATAATAATAATGAATTTATTTTGGAGTGAGCACTGATGCCAAGACCTGCACCTGAATTATTATTACTATTATTATTATTATTATTATTATTATTATTATTATTATTATTTATTTTGGAGTGAGCACTGATGCCATGAGCTGCACCTGATGAAATATCAGAAATTTCAAATTTCCTTCAGCAGCTCCATCAGGCTCTGGGAAAAGCTGGACAGATTTGGGACATCAAAAATGCCTCCCTGTTTTCCTCAGGTTTCTTTCCTCATTCACTGATTTTTTCCCAGAGCTGGGAATTATTCCATAAAAATTGGTTAATCCAGGACACCAACACTGAAATTTTGGATCCCAAAAAATCACCTGGAGCTTTTGAGAAATCCCTCCCAGCTGCAGCAGCCAAAGGAGCAAAACTAAAAACCTTCCCCCTCCTTTTGTTCTCCTTTAACCTCCTCCCGAAATTCCACCTCAGACGTTGCTGGGAGCAGCTGATGCTGAGACTAAAAATATTCTCCATTCTTCTCCTCTGCCACCTGCGTCAGCTCCACACACCTCCTGCTCCTAAATCCCAAAATTTCCATCCCAGAAAACGCCCTGAGCAGCCTCTGGATGCAGCAAAAGGAGGAATTTAACTCAAGGTGGTTTCTCCAAGATGAAATTTAGACATTTCAAAGGGATTTTTACACAATATTTGATGTTTATTTTAACCTCAACTGCCTTTTTTCCTCCTGAGGCTGCTCATTCCAAGCCCTGGAGTCTCACACCTCAGCTGGAACTCACACAAACACCCTCCTGCTCCTAATTCCCAAAATTTCCATCCCAGAAAACACCTTTAGCAGCCTCTGGATGCACCAAAGGGAGGAATTTAACTCAAGGTGGTTTCTCCAAGATGAAATTTAGACATTTCAAAGGGATTTTCACACAATATCAGGAGTTTATTTTAGGCTGAACTCCCTCTTTTCCTGCCCAGGCTGCTCATTGCAAGCCCTGGAGTCTCACACAACCAACCTCCTGCTCCTAATTCCCAAAATTTCCATCCCAGAAAATGTCCTGAGCAACCTCTGGATGCACCAAAGGAAGAAATTTAACTCAGGGTGGTTCCTTTGGATGCACCAAAGGGAGGGATTTAACTCAGGGTGGTTTCTCCAAGATGAAATCTAGACGTTTCAAAGGGATTTTCACACAATATCGAATATTCTTTTCCTTCCCAGGCTGCTCATTCCAAGCCCTGGAGTCTCACACAAACACCTCCTGCTCCTAATTCCCAAAATTTCCATCCCAGAAAACACATTTAGCAGCCTCTGGATGCACCAAAGGGAGGGATTTAACTCAAGGTGGTTTCTCCAAGATGAAATTTAGACATTTCAAAGGGATTTTCACACAATATCAGGAGTTTATTTTAGGCTGAACTCCCTCTTTTCCTCCCCAGGCTGCTCATTGCAAGCCCTGGAGTCTCACACCTCACCTGGACTCACAAACAGCCCCCAGGATTTTTATTTCCAGGCTGGATCTCATTTCTCAGGCTGTTTTTGTGTCTCTCTGTCATTCCTCACTCCCATTTTGGGACCCACATTTCCCCTTTCCACACAAGGATTTACCCCAAGGAGGAGGAAGATTTTTCCCTGCCATGACTCAAGTTCTGCTCTCGGACCTTTGGCTTTGAATCAGCAAAAAAATTGAAATAGAAAAGGAATCAGTCAGCAAAACTGAAATGGAAAATAAATCCTTGAATTACAGAATGGTTTGGGCTGGAAGAGACGTTCAGGATCATCCCCAAGCTCACCCTAAATATCTCTTTATTCCAAATACTGGAGAAAGAAATATTTTGGTTTTGTACTTTATCATTCAACATTTTGAGAATTCCATTCCTTAATTTAATTTAAAACCCAAAATGGAGAAATGTGTTTAAATCTTCCTGTCACACCTGAGCTACCCCGGCTCCTTCTTTCCTTTTTGAGCCCCATCTCCTCCTCTCAAATCAATCAAATCATTCCACAATCCACCAGCCAGAGGTAAAAACAAAACCTGAGAGGTCAAAGGCAGAACCCAAAGCTGGAATTCCTCTCCCCTGGATCATTTTTCATCCACCAGCTCAGGGGCCAAAACATCTATGAACATTTAACTGCCTGGAAATTCTGTTTTCTGCCCCTCTGGGAAAGCTCCAGCACAAAAAAAATCTTTGTTTGTTTGTGTAATTCTGTAATTCTGACAAAGGGCAGCTCGGCCATTCCCAGTCCAAGGTTCCCTCCTGATCTCGAGTTTTACAGCCTTTATTTCCCTTTCTCTTTTTCATCTTTCCACTCCTCAGCCCCAAAGGTTGAAGGATTGATCAACCTGCTAAAATTAACCCGGATCTATTAAAGGATTTCACCTCCCCCGGGAAGGTTTTCCTGCTCATTCCCTGAAAATTCAGCCCCGGGGAAAGGAGCATTTATCACCTGGCACAAGGGATGGTTCAGGGTTAGAAAGGGAAAAACGGAGAGAGAAAAAATATAATCCTTAATGGAAGCAAAATTCACTCATCCCTCTGCCGCAAACTGAAAAAAATAAAATACCCAGCAGGTTGTTTTGGCCAAGGAAAAAATCCTGAGCTTGCTATGAGCTTGTGCTGCCCCAGAGAAGGAAAAATCCTCCAAATTTATTATTTCCCAGTGCCACAGATCCCACAAAAAAAACCCCAAGGAAAAAATCCTGAGCCTGATCCTCTGCTCAGAGCTTGTGGTGCCCTGGAGAAGGAAAAATCCTCCAAAATTTATTATTTCCTGGTGCCACAGATCCCACAAAAAAAGCCCAAGGAAAAAATCCTGAGCCTGATCCTCTCCTGTAGAGAAAGGGAGTTTGTGCTCTCCTAGAGAAGGAAAAATCCTCCAAAATTTATCATTTCCTTGTCCCACAGATCCCACAAAGAACCCAGCAGGTTGTTTTGGCCCAGGAAAAAATCCTGACCCTGCTCAGAGCTTGTGGTGCCCTAAAGAAGGAAAAATCCTCCAAAATTTATTATTTGCTGGTGCCACAGATCCCACAAAAAAAAAACCCAAGGAAAAAAATCCTGACCCTGATCCTCTCCTGTTGAGAAAAGGAGTTTGTGCTGCCCCAGAGAAGGAAAAATCCTCCAAAATTTATCATTTCCCAGTGCCACAGATCCCACAAAAAACCTCCAAGGAAAAAAATCCTGACCTTGATCCTCTCCTGTTGAGAAAAGGAGTTTGTGCTCCCCTGGAGAAGGAAAAATCCTCCAAAATTTATTATTTCCTGGTGCCACAGATCCCACAGAAAAAGCCCAAGGAAAAAAATCCTAACCCTGATCCTCTCCTGTAGAGAAAGGGAGTTTGTGCTCTCCTAGAGAAGGAAAAATCCTCCAAATTTATTATTTCCTGGTGCCACAGATCCCACAAAAAAAAACCCAAGGAAAAAAATCCTGACCCTGATCCTCTCCTGTTGAGAAAAGGAGTTTGTGCTCTCCTGGAGAAGGAAAAATCCTCCAAAATTTATCATTTCCCAGGGCCACAAAAGCAAATATAACTGGGAATTTCCATGGGAGCAGCCAGACTTTGATGGCAGCGAAACGTGCTGGGGAACAAGGTCAGAGTCAGCGTTTAGAGGAGCCACAGGAGAGTTTTTACATTTCTGAGCACAAAAAACCCTCACCAAGATCAGCCCCGGTGAGCAGCAGGAATTTCTGGGGATGGAATTCCCTCCACCCCGGGGAATTTCACAGGAGGGGTTGTTTTTTTATTTTTTTTTTTTTTATTATTTTATTTTTTTTAATGAGGGTTTAGAGCTGTTATAAAGTTGGCTTTTCCCAAATATTAATATAAATATTATGTGTATAATTGTACAGTGTTATGTTTTATTAATAGAGTTTAGAAAGGAGACGGAGGTATATTTTTTCTCCTTTTTTTCTTTTTTTTTTCTTCTTTTTTCAGGAGGGTTTAGAGCTGTTATAAAGTTGTCTTTTCCCAAATATTAATATAAATATTATATGTATAATTGTACTGGGTTATGTTTTATTAATAGAGTTTAGAAAGGTGATGGAGATATTTTTTTTCTCCTTTTTTTTTTTTTTTTTAAGAGGGTTTAGAGCTGTTATAAAGTTGGCTTTTCCCAAATATTAATATAAATATTATGTGTATAATTGTACCGTGTTATGTTTTACTAATAGAGTTTAGAAAGGTGATGGAGGTATTTTTTTTCTCTTTTTTTTAATGTATTTTCTTTTTTCAGGAGGGTTTAGAGCTGTTAGAGTTGCATGTCATATACAGTTGGCTTTTCCCAAATATTAATATAAATATTATGTGTGTAATTGTACTGGGTTATGTTTTATTAATAGAGTTTAGAAAGGTGATAAAAGTATATTATTTTCCTCTTTTTTTTTAATGTATTTTCTTTTTTCAGGAGGGTTTAGAGCTGTTATAAAGTTGTCTTTTCCCAAATATTAATATAAATATTATGTGTATAATTGTACTGGGTTATGTTTTATTAATAGAGTTTAGAAAGGTGATGGAGGTTTATTTTTTTCTCTTTTTTTTTTCTTTTTTTTCAGGAGGGTTTAGAGCTGTTATAAAGTTGTCTTTTCCCAAATATTAATATAAATATTATGTGTGTAATTGTACTGTGTTATGTTTTATTAATAGAGTTTAGAAAGGTGATGGAGGTTTATTTTTTTCTCCTTTTTTTTTTCTTTTTCTTTTTTTTTTTTCAAGAGGGTTTAGAGCTGTTATAAAGTTGTCTTTTCCCAAATATTAATATAAATATTATGTGTGTAATTGTACTGTGTTATGTTTTATTAATAGAGTTTAGAAAGGTGATAAAAGTATATATTTTTCTCTTTTTTTAATGTATTTTCTTTTTTCAGGAGGTTTTAGAGCTGTTATAAAGTTGTCTTTTCCCAAATATTAATATAAATATTATATGTATAATTGTACCGTGTTATGTTTTATTAATAGAGTTTAGAAAGGTGATAAAAGTATATTTTTTTGATTATAACAAAGGCTTAAGAGCAAAAAAAAAAGGTTTTTTTTTTGGTTTTTTTTTTCCTCTTTTCTTTGTAACATCTAAAGTGACCAAGCCAGAGGTTATGGGGAGATGAGTCACCTTGTAACCCTGCAGAAAAAACTCCTAATTTTCTGTTTTCTTATCCAAAATGAAAAGAACCAGAAAAACCTCAGGAGGAAATTTATGATCCCAGACAGAGAGTGGAGCCACCCACAAACAAATCTATCAGATAAAATGATCGAGGGACACTTAAAACAGATTTAAAAACTCAAAAAAGAACTTTTGAATCATTTATTAAGATCTTTTGAATACTCAAAGACAGAACTCCGAGAGGGTGAAGGGGTGAAAAATTCACCTTTCTATCTCCTAACTGTCTATTTTTGATTTTTATTAAATTCATAAATTATTTCTAAGAGAATGAAACTCATTTTTTTCCCCAGAGCTGAGTGGGGTGACACGAGGGGCTGTGGCACCTTCACAGGGTGACAAAAACCCACGGAATGAATCAAATTAATCAAATTAATTAAATGAATCAAATCAATTCCTTCCCAACACCCCCAAAAAAATCAAATTTAATCAAGGCAAGGAGCACAAGGAAACAGCTGGGAGGATGAACAGGCTGCTGGGTTTGCTGTAGAGTGGTTGGGATAGGGGGAAAAATAAAAATAATAATAATAATAATTTAAAAATCACCTTTTGGTTTGTAGGTTGCTGTTTGTTCAGTAGAAAACTCAGCAGTTGTTGGGGTTTGACCTTCCCAAGTGGGGTGGAAGAAGTCCCAGAGTCACTGAATTAAGAGTTGAATCTGATTAAATTTAACTTTTTCTTGTGGTTTAAAGGTCCTTTCTGACCCAACCCATCCCACGATTCTTCTCTCAGCTGAAAAAAGGGGCACAGAGCTGTCATTTCATAATTTAATTTAATAATCATGGCCTGAATCTGATGAAATTTAACTTTTTCTTGTGGCTGAGGGTCAGAACTGGATGGTTTTTAAGGTTCCTTCCAACCCACCCTGTGGTTCTTCTCTCAGCTGAAGAAAAAGGCACAGAGTTGTCACTTCACAATCATTAAATCAACACTTAAATCTGATTAAAATTAACTTTTTCTTGTGACAAGAGTCAGAATTCGATGGGCTTTAAGGTCCCTCCCAACCCAACCCACGATTCTTCCCTCAGCTGAAGAATTAAATCAATAAAATCCAAGTTTTTCCTGTGGCTGAGGGTCAGAACTGGATGGGCTTTGAGATCCCTTCCAACCCAACACACAATTCTTCCCTCAGCTGAAGAATTACATCAATAAAATCCAAGTTTTTCTTGTGGCTGAGGGTCAGAACTGGGAGGGCTTCAAGGTCCCTCCCAACTCAACCCACAATTCTTCTCTTGGTTGGAGAATTAAATCAATAAAATCCAAGTTTTTCTTGTGGCTGAGGGTCAGAACTGGATGGTTTTTAAGGTCCCTTCCAACCCAACCCACGATTCTTCTCCCAGCTGAAGAAAAGGGCCCAGAGTTGTGATGACAAGGCTGGGATTGCCCAGTTAATCAGTCTGAGAGTTTTAATTAAGATTCTTTTCTCATTAATAACAAGATTCCCACAAATCCTGAGATTCTCAGCTGCTGGAACCTGGGAATGTTCTGAGAATTAACACATCAGCATCCACCACCCCCAGAGCTGGTGAGTGATCACCTCATCACCAAAACATCATAAAACCCCAAACCAGCAGCCCCTAAAGCTGCCGAGTGATCACCTCATCATCAAAACACCATCAAAACCCCAAACCAGCAGCCCCTAAAGCTGGGGAGTGATCACCTCATCATCAAAACATCACTGAACCCCAAACCAGCAGCCCCTAAAGCTGGGGAGTGATCACCTCATCACCAAAACATCATAAAACCCCAAACCAGCAGCCCCTAAAGCTGGGGAGTGATCACCTCATCATCAAAACATCACTGAACCCCAAACCAGCAGCCCCTAAAGCTGGGGAGTGATCACCTCATCACCAAAACATCACTAAACCCCAAACCAGCAGCCCCTAAAGCTGAATGAGTGATCACTTCATCATAAAAACATCATAAACCCCAAACCAGCAGCCCCTAAAGCTGAATGAGTGATCACTTCATCATAAAAACACCATAAAACCCCAAAACCAGCAGCCACCACCCCCTAAATTTGATCAGCAATCATCTCATCATCAAAACACTATTAAAATCCCAAAGTGGAGCTGACTCAGGGCCTGACTCACACCTGGAGCTGTTCCTCAGCTTTTGGGTTCACCCCAAATCCTGGAGGGGCTTTTCCAGCTCCCTCTGCATTCCCAGCTCTGCCCTGACCCCAAAAGTCAAAAAAAAAGAGGGTCAGGAGAAGATCTGGAATCTTTATCCCACACCTCAGGCATGGAGACACCTGTAAAAGTCCAATTTCACCCCAGCAATGAGGAATTCCAGCAAGAATCCAAAGGGAACAACAATTCCAGGGATTTTTTTTTTTTCAAGAAAAACCTTTTTATCCCACACCTCAAACACAGAGTCACCTGTAAAAGTCCAATTTTACCTCAGCAATGAAGAATTCCAGCAAGAATCCAAAGGGAACAACAATTCCAGGGATTTTTCCCCCAAGAAAAACTTTCTATCCCACACATCAGGCACAGAGTCACCTGTAAAAGTCCAATTTCACCCCAGCAATGAGGAATTCCAGAATTTCCAGCAAGAATCCAAAGGGAACAACAATTCTAGGGATTTTTTCCCCCAAGAAAAACTTTTTATCCCACACATCAGACACAGAATCACCTGTAAAAGTCCAATTTCACCTCAGCAATGAGGAATTCCAGCAAGAATCCAAAGGGAAATGAAAATTCCAGGGATTTTTCCCCGAGATTTGACCTCTGCAGGTGGCAGAGGAAAGCCCAGCACCATCTCTAATGTGTGCATATAAATTTATATAAAAATATATCATCTACCCCAGTTATCACTTCCTATTTTACACCCCATGAAGGTGTAATTTTTTTTTTTTATTTTTACTCTACGAAGGTAAAATACAAATGAGAATATCTAAAGGCACAGAGAGAGAAATAAAATGCTGAAGTGACAGAGAAGAAGGTTTAAAATGAGAGTGGCAGTAGAGAGGAAAAGTCACTGCAGTTTTCTGGGAACTCTTTTTTGTCTCAGAAGTGCAAAAAAAATCCCAATTCAGTGGCACTTGAGGATGGGTGTGAGGATTGCAAGGGAAGGAAAAAAAAATAAACCCAAGAAAAATATATCTCTATAAAGCAGACAAGAAAAAAATGCAGAGATTTTGTTTCTGCCAAAGACTCTTAAAAATCAAACAAAAATTCCACTACAAATTTCGTCTGTTTTAATTAGACTTTTACCTCTATTTCAGCAAAGTTCTGCTGGATCTGATTAAAAAAAATATCTTATTTTTATCCTAAACCTCATTTCACCAGATGCTTCAGCCCAATTTTACAGCCACAACCTGAGGGACAATTTGGCAGCTCCAAAATCCGAGTTTTATTTCAGTAACACGAGGATATTGAAGATTATTTCTTTCCAAAACTCCTCCTGAGGATGAGAGGACCTGGACTGTGCTCTCTAAAAAACAGGGATGGGATCAGGATATCAAAGGGAAAAGATTCCAAACATGGGACGGGAGCCAGAAAAAAAAAAAAAAAATTCCTTTATTGAGCAATAAAATCCCCCAGGAGGGATTTTTGGGGGATGAAAAAAACCTCAATCCTTGTGCTTCTTCCAAGGAGAAAGTTCAGGGAAGGAAATCACATTTATGGAGACAAAACCCCTCACCCTGAGCCTTCCTAAGGGAGAGGGAATTTTAGAGAAACCCCAAACGGGGTGGAAGTCCAGCAGTAGAGGAGTTTAGGTCTTCACCCCAAAGTTTCATGAGGTAGAAAGGAAATTTTAGAGCAATCCCAAAAGAGGATAAAAGTCCAGCAGAAAGGGAGGTGAGGTCTTCATCCCAAACAAAGTTTAATGAGGTAGAAATTTTAGGGTAATCCCAAAAGAGGGTGGAAGCCCATTAGCAAGGGAGGGAAAATCTTCACCCCAAACTTTCATGGGGTGGAAGGGAAATTTTAGGATAACCCCAAAAGAGGGTGGAAGTTCAGCAGTAGAGGAGGTGAGATCTTCACCCCAAAGTTTCATGAGGTGGAAAAGAAAATTTAGGGCAATCCCAAATGGGGTGGAAGTCCAGCAGTACGGGAGGTAAAATCATCACCCCAAAGTTTCATGAGGTGGAAATGAAGTTTTAGGGCAACCCCAGAAGAAGGTGAGGTCCAGCAGTAGGGGAGTTTAGGTCTTCACCCCAAACAAAGTTTCATGGAGTGAAAAGGAAATTTTAGACCAACCCGAAAAGAAGCTGGAAGTCCATCAGTAGGGGAGGTGAGGTGCTCACCCCAAAGTTTAATGGGGTGAGAGGCTCCCTTAGGACAGGGACACTTATTTCCCTACACTCCCCTAAAAGTTTCACCAGGGGACAACTCCTTCTCCTGATGTTTCCAACAGGAAGGATGCCAGGCGCTAAAACACCAGGAAAATGTGATTTATTTCCCTAAAACCCCCTGCCCCAGGGAGGATCTGTGCCCACCTGAGGAGAGGGAGACCCACCAGGATCCCCACACAGCTTTGGGGTGCAGCTGTGGGGTCACAGCCAGGCTGGGACACCCCAAAATCCACCCTGACACAGCCACAGCAGCCAGGCAAGGGCACACCCAGCCCTGCCCCGAGTGCCAACATCCCCAAGGGCTCCTGGGATAAGGGTTTATCTTATCCACAATTCCCAGATAAGCCTGGGGAGCCTGAACCTGCTGTGAACCCACACACACCCCGGAGAGCACACACTGCACTTCCCACAGGCACCTCGGGGTGCAGGAATGGGGTGGAAACACACCCAGGGTCACCTAAGGGTGTGGGGATGGGGTGTAAAGGCACCCAGTGTCACCTAAAGGTGAGGGAATTGGGTGTAAACATACCCAGTGTCACCTCAGGGTGTGGGGATGGGGTGTAAAGGCACCCAGTGTCACCTAAGGGTGATAGGACAGGGTGAAAAGGCACCCAGTGTCACCTAAGGGTGATAGGACAGGGTGAAAAGGCACCCAGTGTCACCTGGGGGTGAGGAAATGGGGTGAAAAGACACCCAGTGTAACCTCAGGGTGATAGGACAGGGTGAAAAGACACCAAATGTCACCTGATGGTGAGGGAATAGGGTATAAACACAGCCAGTGTCACCTCAGGGTACAGGAACAGGGTGTAAAGGCACCCAGTGTAACCTCAGGGTGAGGGAATGGGGTGTAAAGGCACCCAGTGGCACCTGGGGGTGCAGGAATTGGGTGTAAAGGCACTCAGTGTCACCTAAAGGTGAGGGAATGGGTGGGGATGTTTAGGAATAGGGATCCCAAACATACCCAGTGTCACCTCAGGGTGAGGAAATGGGGTGTAAAGGCACCCAGTGTCATCCAGAGGGGCAAAGGCACCCACGCAGTGTCACCCCACACGTCCCCACCACGGGGACACACACGGCGGGGCACAAGGCGAGGCGCAGACAGACCCCTCAGACACGGCACAACCCATCCCATCCCCAAACCGCAGGCACAGCCCCAGAGCTCCCCCGCGGGGTCACCGACACCCCGGGGAATGTCCCGCACCCCGAGCCGGGCCTGCCCGCCGCATCCCGGTGTCCACCGAGGCTCTGTGCCCGCGGGGATGTCCCGAACACAGCGGCTCCCGGTGCGGCCCCCGTTACCTTCTTGACGGTGCGCGGCGCCTCGGTGACGGAGCCGTCGGGGCTCACCAGCGCCTCGGCCGCGGCGCCCCCGCCGCCGCTGCTGCTGTCGCCGCCGTCGCGGTGCCGGTGCTGAGGGTGGTGCGGGTCGCTCCTCTTCATGGCCGAAGCCTGCGGCACCTTGGCGGCGGCCGAGGACAGCCCGGGGGCCGAGGACAGCCCTGCGGCGGCCGAGGACAGCCCGGGGCAGGCGCTGCCCGGAGGCCGCTCGGCGGAGGGGGCCGGGGCCGCCTCACGCTCGGCGCCCGGCACGGGGCAGGCGGGCGCCGCCGCCACGCCGTGCCCCGCTGCGTGAGCGCCCACAGGCTCGCACGGCTTGTCCATGGGGCCGCCGAGCTCTTTCAGCTCCACGGCGGGCGCGGCTACCGCCACCTGCACCGACATCGCCGCCGAACTGCTCCGGCTTCTCCTTCTCCTCCGGCTCCGGTTCCCTCTGGGCCGCCGGCCCCGCCCCGCTCCGCCCCGCCGCAATGCACGCTGGGACATGTAGTCCTCCCGCCCGCGCTCCGCCCCGTGCCGACTACAGATCCCGGCATTCCCTGCGGCGCGACGCCGCGCCCCCCGCTTTCTCGCGGGGAGACGCGGGGGATGATGGGAGTTGTAGTCCGCGCTCTGTGAAGGGGTTTGGTGGGGTTTTTCAGGTTTTGGTGAATTTTTAGTGTTTTTAGACGCCGGGAGCGGAATGGAAGAATCGCTGAGGTTGTAAAAGACTTTCAGGACCAGAGAGAGTGTGCCTGATCCCCACCTTAAGTTACCAGCCCAGAGCACTGAGTGCCACATCCAGGCCTTCCTTGGACACCTCCGGGGATGGGGATCCCAAACCTCCCTGGGCAGTTCCAAGACCTGACCACCTTTTCCATGGAGAAATTTCCCTAAAATCCCATCTAAACCTCCCCTGGCCCAGCCTGAGGCCGCTCCCTCTCCTCCTGTCCCTGTTCCCTGGGATAAGATCCTAAATCCCCCCCGGCTGTCCCCTCCTGGCAGGGACTTGTGCAGAGCCACAAGGTCCCCCCTGAGCCTCCTTTTCTCCAGGCTGAGCCCCTTCCCAGCTCCCTCAGCCCCTCCCGGGGCTCCAGACCCTTCCCCAGCTCCCTCAGCCCCTCCCGGGGCTCCAGACCCTTCCCCAGCTCCCTCGGCCCCTCCCGGGGCTCCAGACCCTTCCCCAGCTCCCTCGGCCCCTCCCGGGGCTCCAGACCCTTCCCCAGCTCCCTCGGCCCCTCCCGGGGCTCCAGACCCTTCCCCAGCTCCCTCGGCCCCTCCCGGGGCTCCAGACCCTTCCCTGGACATTCTCCAGCCCCTCAAGGTCTTTCCTGAATTGAGGAGCTCAGAAGTGACCCCAGGATTCCAGGTGGTCCCTCAGCAGGATTTTTAGCTGATTTTTGGGTGATTATTGCACAATTTTTGGATGATTTTTAGGTGATTTTTGGACATTTTTTGGTGATTTTTGGACAATTTTTTGGATGATTTTTGGATTATTTTTGGGTGATTTTTAGACAATTTTTGGATGATTTTTGGCCGATCTTTGGACAATTTTTGGGTGATTTTTGGATGACTTTAAATGATTTTTGGACGATTTTTTTGAGGATTTTTGGACAATTTTTGGGTTGTTTTTGGACAACTTTGGGGTGATTTTTGGGCGATTTTTGGGTGATTTTTGGACGATTTTGGGACAATTTTTTGATGTGTGACCCTCTGTGCTTCGCTCCCCTGCACCTCTCATGGCAATTTTGGAGATTTTTTTGAATCTTGGAGCTTTTCCCAAAGGATATTTCAGAGAAATTTGCTGAATTTTGGCATTTTTTTCTGTGTTTTCTTCCTTAAAATTTTTCTCTCTCTGCACCAAACCAAGTTGGGTTTTTTTTTTTTGGGAGGGGATGTGGTTCTCAGCACATCTCCTGCCCCTTCCAAAATTAAAATATTTTGGGGTTTTTTTTGGTTCAAAATGGCAAATCTTTTAGGAATAGTTTGGTTAGAACTGGGTTTTTAACTGAGAAAGCCACAAAATAAAATATATAGAAAGAAAAAAAAGTCTAAAAAGAAAGGGAGATCAAAATAAATATTTTGTTTCATTTTAGACAATCCAGCTTTGACTCTGCAGCAGGATCAACCAAAAAAAAAAAAAACCAAAAAAACCCAAAAAACTCCAAACCACTGGAAAAAAATATAATTTTCACTGACAAATTCCACTTAAATTTCAGGGTCTGCTTTGCAGGGTGACCAAAATAAGGATAAATCAAAATAAAAAAGGGATTATTTTTTTCAAAAAATGGCTTTTTTTCCCCCAAAAAAGTGAATGCCTCAGTGAGACCCCACCCAGAAACCCCCAAAATTTTGGGCAGCCCCAAATTTGGGGGGATATTTTAATATTTTAACCCCGTGGTGCCACCTGCTGGCAAAGGGCCCCTCCCAGAGCTCCCAGTTTGTCCCCAAAACTGCCCAAGTTGTCCCCAAACTGTCCCCAAATTGTCCCCAAGGCGGCCGAGGGCGTTTCCAGCTCCCTCCTGCAGGTGGAACTGGGGTTCAAACCACTTTAAATCAGTTTTTAAGGTGATTTAAAGAGTTTGAAACACTTTAAAGCAGCTTTTAAGGTGATCTAAAGCAGTTTGAAACACTTTAAATCAGGTTTTAAGGCGTTTTAAAGGATTTGAAACACTTTAAATCAGTTTTAAAGGTGATTTGAAGGGTTCAAAGCAATTTAAATCAGTTTTTAAGGTGATTTAAAGGGTTTGAAACACTTTAAAGCAGTTTTAAGGTGATTTGAAGTGGTTTGAAACAGTTTTTAAGGTGATTTAAAGGGTTTGAAACACTTTAAAGCAGTTTTTAAGGTGATTTAAAGTGGGTTGAAAGTTTCAAGCAGTTTTAAGGTGACTTAAAGGGTTTGAAACACTTTAAAGCAGTTTTAAGGTGATTTAAAGTGGCTTGAAACACTTGAAAACAGTTTTTAAGGTAATTTTAAGTGGTTTGAAACACTTTAAAGCAGTTTTAAGGTAATTTTAAGTGGTTTGAAACACTTTAAATCAGTTTTTAAGGTAATTTGAAGGGTTTGAAACACTTCCAAGCAGTTTTAAGGTGATCTAAAGTGGCTTGAAACACTTTAAAGCAGTTTTTAAGATGATTTAAAGAGGTTTGAAACACTTTAAAGCATTTTAAGGTGATTTAAAGCAGTTTAAAACACTTCGAATCAGTTTTTAAGGTGTTTTAAAGGCTTTGAAACACTAAATCAGTTTTTAAGGCGTTTTAAAGTGGCTTGAAACACTTTCAAACTGTTTTTAAGTCTATTTAAGCAGTTTGAAACACTTTAAAGCAGTTTTTAAAGGAGAGTTTTTAGGAGAAAGGACAACTCCCACCCCCAAAATGAAATGTTTTCCCACCCGGATCCCTCCCCAAAAGAGCCCAGAGCAGCCACTGGGATTGAAAATCTGTAAATTTAATACTGATACAGGAGGATTTGTTTTTTTTCTTTTCCTTTACACAGCAAAAATGAACCCGTGGAAGTCGCTGGGATAGCAAAAATAAAATAAAAATTAAAAAAAAAAAAGCCAAGAGCCTACCAGGACTTAATAAAAAACCAGGGAAAATCCAAACAACCAGCAGGGACTGACTGGAGCCCTCCTGTCTCAGGGCTCTGCTGGGTTTGCTGTGATTTGATTTTTTTTTTAATTTTATTTTTTATCCTAAAAAAATAATAAAAAAAGCTTTGCTCTGTGGGTTGCTGACCCTGATCCACCTGGAGCACCCCGAGGTTTTTTTGGGAGAGTTTTATTTTGTGCTCAGGAGGTGTTTCCCATCCCATTTCCCTGGTGCTGCCACCCCACTGACCCTGATTTGGGGATCTCTGGGGAGCTGGAAGGCACTTTTGGAGGGGCTCTGAACCCAAAATTAGGGGCAGGCACCACCATGTTCCCATCACGAT
This sequence comes from Zosterops lateralis, assembly GCF_965231275.1. Classification (NCBI taxonomy): domain Eukaryota; kingdom Metazoa; phylum Chordata; class Aves; order Passeriformes; family Zosteropidae; genus Zosterops; species Zosterops lateralis. The sequence goes on from NC_139765.1 coordinate 73,334,825, forward strand.
ACAAACAGTAAAAAAAATTTCTTAAAAAAGCAGAAAAATGAAAAAATAAATTCGCTATTGGCACAAAGTGGGGGGTGAGCTCTACGTACCTCTAGCTGTGGGTGGGGCAGAGCTGCTGCCCCCAAAAAAATCTACCCTGATCTAGGCTGTCCCCCCTGGTCCTTAAATCCCTCTGGGAGCTGGGGCTGGTTCCATTCCCAGCTCCTTCCTCCTGCTGTGATGCCAGAGGGGATCCCAAAACCTCTGCAGGCTGGAGATGGATCCTCCAAGGGGGGAGAAATGGGATGTAGTCAGGCTGATGGGAGATTTGGGATGGATCCCCCCATGGCAATCAGGAGAGTCCTCTGTGTTGTCCTAAACTTTTTTGCTTCTGAACTTCCTTGCTTTTGAATGTTTGAGTTGTTGCAGTGAAGATTCTCAGGCAGCTTCATAAAAACAATGTTTTTTTAGAACTTACCTACTTTTGTTTGCACGTTTCTCCTCTGGGAGGAGAAAACCTGATTGATGGTGATATCAATATTGATTTCCTTTCCTCACCAACGAGGTCGATGAGGTGGCGACCTGCACAGCCAATCCTCTGATCAAAATGTACATAAAACAAAAAAATAAAACCAAACCTTTCCTTGCCTGACCTTCTGCTGCCTGCCTCATTCCTTGTGTGACAACTGTGGTGTCCCCTCCCCTTTGGGGTGTCACCCCAGCCTTGTCACCACCTCAGAAGTCCGAGTCGGGCTCCAGCAGCTCGGCCTCCACCAGGTTGGTCCTGGAGTGGATGGGTGCCAGCCCTGGGTGGTGACTGTGAGTCCTGGGCACTCCGGGGTGGGGCAGGGGGCCCCACAGGGGGCCTGCCCCGTTGTGCTGCCGGCTCTCGGGGCAGAAGGGGTTGCTGATGACGTGCAGGACGTCGGCTCGGAGCCCGGGGAAGGCGGCGCGGGGCTGGACGGCCGGAGGGACGTCGGGGACAAAAGCCACCAGGCAGGGCTGGGGGGGCAGGCGGGGCAGGCGGGGGACGCTGCTGGGGACATCGGGGTGCCCCAGGCAGAGCTCGGGGTCGGGGGTCACCTCCTTCTTCTTCTTCTTCCTCCTCTTCTTCTTGCGGCCGCCGCGGTTCTGCAGCTCCGGGGACACGTCAGCCTCAACCACCCACAGGTTGGCTCTTTCCTCTGGTGGCACTGGGGGGACATGAAGTGGCTGTAAGTGGCCAAATCCTGCCTTGTCACCTCCCAGCTCTGCCTCCCTGCACACCCCCTGTGGCAATGGATCTGTGTGACAGCCCGTTCTGAAGCCAAATTGATTGTGAGTATTATCACCAAACCACCTGCAGTTTTGTTGTCAGAGCTCTCAGGGATTCATTGAGGTTACTGAGAAAATAGAAGGATCAAAAGTAAGAAGAGAGCCTGAGAAAATGTCTGCAAAAGATGTAAAGCCTGGATAGGGGGAGCACAAAGTGACTCTTGACCAGTTGGATGTCCTGAAAGATGTGTGTCTGCCTCAGGAAGGGGCAGCTCAGCCAAGCCAGAGTCTATATCTGTATCTATATCTATATCTATATCTATATCTATATCTGCCATGTGATGTGAACAATAAACAGCTTCTGTTGGAATCATATTGGTTCTGTTGTTCAGTGGCTCATTTCCCTCTCCAACCCCTGTCGCCCTGATTTTCAGCCTTCTGATTTTGTTCTCATTTTTCTACTGGAGTTTCTCATGATTTCAACATAAACAAAGATTGATGTTTTTGTGAACAATCTTTCTAGAGGGGAAGGACAAATTGATGAACTTCTGAGTTGACCACTGGGGTCAGAGAGGTGGTCTTTGCATCCCCCCAATCCTTGATCAAATTCCAAACCCTATTTAAACTCCAAATCATAATAAATTGGCTCTTTCTTTCCTCACTTCTCACCCTGACAGCAAGTTTCATTCTTTCATGTTCTACCTACAACAAACCCCCAACCCAGCTCACCCCCCAGAAATCCCCCCCAGGGTCCCCAAGGACTTGCCAGGTGTGGCCACAGGTGTCACAGAGATGTCCTGGGGCAGGATGGCTCCTCTCCTGGCCACCATCTTGGTGACGTGCTGTGCCCACGCCGACGACACATCGGCTGACGGCTCGTTGATGTTGAAGGCCAGGCCGGCTGCAGGGACAGGGGGATGATCTGGTCAAGGAGGGCACTTTGGGGACACTTTGGGGACCCCAGGGATGTCCCCTGCCCCAGGCACGTACCCACAGGGCCGTCGTGGGACACGGTGTGCATGCTGAAGGACAGCTCCTGGCCCGGGTCGCGCAGCAGCTCCTTGCGCTTGGAGAAGGCCTTGGCGATCATCTTGCTCTTCTTGATCCTCTTGGGCTGGTCATCGCTCTGCCCCGTCAGCCTGGGGACACCGAGGGGACAGGAGGGGGACAGCTGTCACAGCTGGGGGCACAGGAAACCCATTCTGGATGGGGACACCAGGCTGGAGAAGGAGGTGTCCCACAAATGGGAAAAGCCGCCCATCCCCGAGCTGCCACCAGCCCACAGCTCATCGAGCTGAAGGACAAACACCTGGGAATGTCCTCCAACATCCCACTGGACGGGGCAGGAAGGGCTGCAGGGAGCTGGGGTGACACCCTTGTGGTCCCACCTGCACCAGGTGCGTTTCCAGATGAGCAGGGTGGCCTTGGTCCAGACCCAGGTGCTCATGGAGACGCCGGTGCCGAACATGGCGAAGAGGTTGATCTTCTCCACCAGGAGGCTGGGCCTGTTCTTGATCTCACACTCTGGGATGGGCTTGTTGGTCTGCGTGGCGATGGTGACATTGGCCTCACACCTGCGGGGACACCCCGGGGACAGCGGCTGTCAGGAGGGGGGACACCCCACAGCCCTGCAGGGCGGACATGGGGTGGCACCTGTGGGAGCATCTGTTGAGGGCAGGGAGAGGGAACTCTGCAGATCTGGGATATTCTAGAACTCGTGGGTTTATTGCAAGGGTTGCGGGTAAAGAGGGCTTTGACTTCAGCCACCAGCCTGGGCTGGAGGGAACCCCAAAGAGAGAGGGAGGAAGAGAGAGAGCACAAGGGCAAGGAGTAAGAGGTAAGAGCAAGAGAGTGAGGACCTTGTTCCAATACATTCTATCTCCTTGTGTGTTGAATGTTCTAATTTACAGTGACCAACCCGCCCAAGATACAAAACCTACAGACTTTGCACACAGCCTGTGAGAACTGCTATGTTACCATATCGCTCTGTATTCTAAACTCTAAAGGCTGCTCTCTTATCTACCTTTTCCTTGATACCTTGGTGGGGCTACTCCCTTAGGTCCCTTTGTTTGCTATCACTCAACCCACCTCCAGGTAATCACCGTCTTCCTGCCTGCCATGATCACATCTCAGAGCTGGCTTTCATTTCTATTTCACTCACAGGTTCAATATTTTTAGAATCTCTTGCCAAGCAATCATATCTGTAGGCCTTTTTTGTTTTATCTTTCCCAAACAGGCACTGCTGCTGAGGGACAGGGGGCTGTCCTCGCTGCAGTGAGGTGCCACCGTGTCCCTGTCACCCCCTATCCCTGTCCCTGTCCCTGTCCCTGTCACACTCACAGGACATATTCCCGGAAGCTGCGCTCCCACTCGGCCTGGTTGAAGAAGTCGTAGAAGTGGCAGCCGAAGGTGATGAAGACGAAGCCAAAGGCCAAGAAGCCGAAGATGCCTGGAAGAGAAGAGAATTCATCCATCCCTCCATCCATCCCTCCATCCCTCCATCCATCCATCCATCCCTCCATCCATCCATCCATCCCTCCATCCATCCCTCCATCCATCCATCCATCCATCCATCCATCCATCATCCCTCCATCCATCCATCCATCCATCCATCCATCCATCCATCCCTGGATCCATCCATCCATCCATCCATCCATCCATCCATCCCTCCATCCCTCCATCATCCCTCCATCCATCCATCCATCCATCCATCCATCCCTCCATCCATCCATCCATCCATCCATCCCTCCATCCCTCCATCCATCCCTCCATCCATCCCTCCATCCATCCATCCATCCATCCCTCCATCCCTCCATCATCCCTCCATCCATCCATCCATCCCTCCATCCCTCCATCCATCCCTCCATCCATCCCTCCATCCATCCATCCATCCATCCATCCCTCCATCCATCCATCCATCCATCCATCCCTCCATCCATCCATCCATCCATCCATCCATCCATCCCTCCATCCCTCCATCCATCCCTCCATCCATCCCTCCATCCATCCATCCATCCATCCATCCATCCATCCCTCCATCCCTCCATCATCCCTCCATTCATCCATCCATCCATCCATCCCCATCTCATCCAAACACCGTGCCACCACCACTACAGCTTTGTCCCTCACTCCCACCACCCCAGGAAGGGGCTGTGTGTGACACCAGGGGACAAAACCTCCCCATTCCCACCGGGTTTCCCCGGGTGGAGCCTCACCCAGGCGCAGCATGGTCTCGTTGATCTTGCTGGCCGCCTTCTCGCTCAGCAGCCCGGGGTGGTTGCTCTTGATGGAGAAGAGCGTCATGACCCCTGTGGGGGACAGCGAGGGGGTCACAGGGTGTGGGTGTTGGGAAAGACGGGACAGGAAGGACTTATGAATATGACTGCATGGCAAGAAATACTGTAGATGTAAAACCTAAGTGAAATAGGAATGAAAGCCAGTTTCAAAATGTGACCATGGCAGGCAGGAAGACGGGGATGAGCTGACAAAAAGACAAGAATGTTGCCTTTCCACCTTGGCAAAGACATCCGGGAACAAGGGCATAAGAAAGGAGTCTATAGAGTTTAGAAAGTAAAATGACATGGTGATGTAGTAGTTCTTATAGGCTGCATGCAAAGTTTGTAGGTTTTGTATCTCACGCCGGTTGGTCAATGTGAATTAGAATATTCAACAGAAAAAAAGATATTTGTATTGTAACAAGAGGACCGTGCTCTTCTCCGCTCTTCTCCCATCTTCTCCTCTCTTCTCCCCTCTCTTGTCCTGGCTCTCCTACCTTTTGCCCTCACCTCTCTCCTCTGGCCCTCTCACCCTCTTCCCTCACCTCTCTTGGCCCATCCCCTCTCCTCTCTCTCACCTCACTTGCTCCTGTTTTCTCCCCACGTTTTTCCCCTGCTCCTGCCCCGTTTTTACCCCTGAGCTCTTCTCTCTCTCTCTCCGCATTCTCTCTTTAGGGCTTTGCTCCAGCCCAGGCTGGTGGCTGAAGGCAAAGCCCTCTTTACCCACCACCCTTGTGATAATAAACCCACGAGTTTCCAGAGCATCTCAGGTGTGCAGAGTTCCTTGTCCCTGCCTTCCACGGAAAAAATTCCAACACGTGGGGACACCCAAAATGACCCCATTCCCCTTCCCCACACGTACCCCTGATGAGGAAATAGCCGCCCACGATGAGCACCAGCCCGATGGGGGCCAGCACGAAGCCGGCTCGGTAGCGGTAGTTCTTGTAGCCCACGAAGCAGATGCCGCTGACCGAGTCGCCGTCCACCTGCCGGGGTGGGGACAACGGGCTCAGATGGGGTTTCTCGTGAGGAAAGGGTTTCGTTGAGGTAAAGTTTGCTTTTTGTGAGGAAAAAGTCGCTTTTTGTGAGGAAAAAGTCGCTTTTTCTTAGGAAAAGGTCACATTTGTGAGGAAAAAGCTGCTTTTTGTCAGGAAAAAGTCGCTTTTTGTGAGGTAGAAGTTGCATTTGTGAGGAAAAAGTTGCTTTTTGTGAGGTAAAGCTCACATTTGTGAGGAAAAGTCACTTTTTGTGAGGTAAAGCTCACTTTTTGTGAGGTAAAGCTCACTTTTTGTGAGGTAAAGTCGCTTTTTGTGAGGTAAAGTTTGCTTTTTGTGAGGAAAAAAGTCGCTTTTTGTGAGGAAGAAGTCACTTTTTCTGAGGAAAAGTCACTTTTTGTGAGGTAAAGCTTGCCTTTTTGTGAGGTAAAACTTGCATTTGTGAGGTAAAGGTCACATTTGTGAGGTAAAGGTTGCATTTGTGAGGAAAAAGTCGCTTTTTGTGAGGTAAAGGTTGCTTTTCGTGAGGAAAAAGTCACTTTTCGTGAGGTAAAGCTTGCCTTTGTGAGGAAAAAGTCGCTTTTTGTGAGGAAAAGCTCACATTTGTGAGGAAAAAGTCACATTTGTGAGGAAAAAGTCGCTTTTTCTGAGGAAAACGTCATTTTTTATGAGGAAAAGGTCACATTTGTGAGGAAAAGTCACTTTTTGTGAGGTAAAGCTCACTTTTTGTGAGGTAAAGCTTGCTTTTTGTGAGGCAAAGCTCGCCTTTTTGTGAGGTCAAACTCACCTTTTTGTGAGGAAAAACTCACTTTTCATCAGGAAAAAGTCACTTTTTGTCAGGTAAAGGTTGCATTTGTGAGGAAGAAGTCACTTTTTGTGAGGAAAAACTCGCTTTTTGTGAGGGAAAAAGTCGCTGAGAAATGAGGGAAAAGCTTTTTAAGGTTGTTTCTCTGTTTCTTTATCCCCCTGAGCCACCCCTCCCCACGACAGCATCCCCATTACCTGCGCCACAGCCAGGATGGCCACGGTGAGCACGAAGGGGATGGACCAGGTGATGAGGTGGAAGTAGGAGGTCTTGCCCAGCAGGGGCTGGTAGGTTGTACCCAAAGCCTTGAAGGACGTGTGCCAGGCGTAGGTGAGCATGACAAACCAGATCACGCCCGACATCAGCGAGTAGTACACGATGACAAAGATGATGACGCAGGACAGCGTCTCGTTGGAGCTGCAGAGACACAACAACATCAGCGTGGTTGTCTCACCCTCCTCAGTGACAGCGTGAGGCATTGATTTAGAAAAATTAAAGACTGTAGTCAAAATTGATAGTGCTGAGATAATGTAGCTAGGACTTCCCTTTTGCTAACAGAAGCCAGACTGAAGGAACTGATAAATCTTGGAAGGAACTGATAAATCATGAAAGCTGTCAAACTAGGCTTTTGCATCTTGAATAATCAATAGACCCCGTGAACACAATACAATCATAAATCAAACAGTCCTGGAAAAAACAGGATTTAGCTGTCACGAACACTAAAGGTTAAAAAGTCAAGGGAGGAAGACCCATCTTACTTGATCATGTTATTATCCCACCCTATAAAAAAATACCACCGACCCATTTTAAATAACAAACTACGCATGCTTAATGGCTTTTTGGGCTAATTACCATACGAAGCGGGGAATGGGATGTACCAGAGTTATGAATATGCATTTGTGTTTTGGGTATTCAATACTCCTGGACATAAAAGACCCTGTGACCATCTGTGGATTGAGGTGTGTATTTGGGAGCGACCCCGCACGCTGCCCGGCATCGTAATAAACACACACTTTCTAACTTTAAACTGTTAGAGAGTCTTTGTCTGTCATAGTTAGATTAATATCCATAGTTTTTTTAATAAATCAAGGGGACAGCTGGAGGTGACACCTACGTGGGCTCTCCCAGCCTCATGGTGCCGTCGGCCCGGCACACGATCTCGTCGCGGGCGCCGTCCATGAACTGTGCCAGCCACCCGATGCTGCCCACGAAGAAACAGGCGTTGACATAGAACAGGATCACGGCCGGGTAGCGGTTGGAGTTCCTCCAGTCGGCGACAAACGTGGCCTGGAGGGGTGGGGAAAGGGACAGCTCAGTGCCTCGTCCCCTTTTTGGGGTCATCTCTGAGCTCGGAGCCTCGTCCCCTTTTTGGGATCACCTCTGAGCTCAGTGCCTTGTCCCCTTTCTGGGGTCATCTCTCAGCTCAGTGCCTCGTCCCCTTTTTGGGGTCACCTCTGAGCTCGGTGCCTCGTCCCCTTTTTGGGGTCACCTCTGAGCTCAGTGCCTCGCCTCCTCTTTGGGGTCATCTCTGAGCTCAGTGTCTCGTCCCCTTTTTGAGGTCACCCCTGAGCTCAGTGCCTCATCCCCTTTTTGGGGTCACCTCTGAGCTCGGTGCCTCGTCCCCTTTTTGGGGTCACCTCTGAGCTCGGTGCCTCGTCCTGTTTTTGGGGTCACCTCTGAGCTCGGTGCCTCGTCCTGTTTTTGGGGTTATCTCTGAGCTCAGTGCCTCATCCCATTTTTGGGATCATCTCTGAGCTCGGTGCCTTGTCCCCTTTTTGGGGTCATCTCGGTGCCTCGTCCCCTTTTTGGGATCACCTCTGAGCTCAGGGCCTCGTCCCCTTTTTGGGATCACCTCTGAGCTCGGTGCCTCGTCCCCTTTTTGGGGTCACCTCTGAGCTCAGTGTCTCGTCCCCTTTTTGGGGTCACCTCTGAGCTCGGTGCCTCGTTCCTTTTTTGGGATCACCTCTGAGCTCAGGGCCTCGTCCCCTTTTTGGGGTCATCTCTGAGCTCGGTGCCTCGTCCCCTTTTTGGGGTCATCTCAGTGCCTCGTCCCCTTTTTGGGGTCACCTCTGAGCTTGGTGCCTCGTCCTGTTTTTGGGGTTATCTCTGAGCTCAGTGCCTCGTCCCCTTTTTGGGGTCATCTCTGAGACGGAGACTGGAGAAATCCCTTTTGTAGTAGATTAAAGGTCCTGCTGTATGTTAGAATGTATTCTAAGTGGTATTTTAGGATATATGTGTCTGTTACCCTTTTTCATGTATTGAAGCACCACAAGTATGGGAAACCTTCAGCATACTCAGAAGAAGAACTAGAAGAACTTGCCTGAACAAGAGAATAACAGGGTTAAGGGTGCAGATAAAGAGAAGAACACAGACTCTAAGATGATACATTGCCTTGAAAATGTGCCAAGAGAGCCAAAGCACACACGGGAGCCCTCTGCCTCTCTGCTGAGCTCAGCCTTGTAACGTGTGCGGATGTGTGAGGTCGAATTGCTGCCTGAATCCTTCTCAAGCAGTTTCTCCACTGGAGAGGCTGATGGGGATCTAGAAAGGTCTTAGCTACACTCTGAAAAGACACACTGTTACAGATGTGGAGTCCTTTGTCATTAAAGGAATTTCCAACTGCCCTGCCCTGGAAAAGTGAAGATTAAAGATACCCCAGGTGTAACAAAAGGCTTCTCCCCCATGGCAAACATTGTGCAATCTTCTCTCTGGGTTTCTCAAGTCCATCACCCTTCCCATGATATCTCCTTTCCCCATTTTTCCATTGGTTATGATGCACATGGAATAAACACCTGCTGGAATTGCTCTGCCTCTCTGCTGAGCTCAGCCTTGTAACGTGTGTGGATGTGTGAGCTTGATTTACTCCCTGAATCCTTCTCCAGCAGTTTCTCCCCCGGAGAGGCTGACTGGGATCTCAAAAGGGCTGCACCCCAAAAGAGACACACTGTTCCAAGGGGAATCTGGGCCTCAGGAGCTCTCACCAGGGTGAAGAAGGTGCAGAAGATGGTGACGGAGCTGAAGGCAGCGATGTAGACGTGCATCTCGCGGTGCTCCCGCTCGGTGAACAGCGGGTTCTGGCACTGGATCCCGCAGCCCTCCACGTCCTCGTACCAGCTCTTGGGGTTGTCTGTCTTCACCAGCGGCGCCTCGCACTGCCCCGAGCTGTTGAACTTGATGTTCTGCACCTCGTTCTGACATGGGGAAAATGAGGCCGTGAGGAGCAGGAGAAGGAGCAGAAAAATGAAGAGAAGGAGGAGGAGGAGAAGGAGGAGAGCGAGAAGGAGGAGCAGAAGAAGGATGAGAAGAAAGAGAAGGAGAAGGGGGAAAGGAGAAGGGGAAAAGGAGAAGGGGAAAAGGAGAAGGGGAAAAGGAGAAGGGGAAGGAGGACAGCAGAGGAGAAGGAGAAGGAAGAGAAGGAGAAGAAGGAGGACAAGGAGGACAAGGAGGACAAGGAGATGACGACACCCCCGTGGCCAACACAGACACCAGTCCCCTGGGGAGGGCAAGGGGCAGCTGGGTTTCATGGAATCACCACGGGATCATGAAATGGTTTGGGTGGGAATGACCTCAAAGGCAGCGTCACCCCTGCCATGTCAAGGACACCTTCTGCTGTCCCAGGGTGCTCCAAGCGGCCTTGGACACTGCCAGGGATCCGCAGCTTCTCTAGGAATTCCAGCCCAGCCAGGAATCCCCAAGATCCCATCCATCCCTGCCATGTGGCAGTGGGAAGCCATTCCCTGTGTCCTGTCCCTCCAGGCCTTGTCCCCAGTCCCTCTCCAGCCCTCCTGGAGCCCCTTTAGCCCTGGAATGTTCTGGAAGCTCCCCCTGGAGCCTTCTCCTCCCCAGGCTTTTCTCCCAACCCCTTTCCCCCTCGCCATGCCCGTGCCGTACCGGGCAGCCCTCGGGGAAGCGGTCGGTGGTGCACTTGAGGAAGTCGGGCCAGCCGCGCTCGCGCTCCACGATGGTGCAGGGGGCCCGTGTGGCCTGGCACAGGGTCTGGCTGGGCAGCTCCACGTGCCCATCCTCACACTTGGGCATGTACACGGCGCACAGCAGGGGCTGGATCACGTCCCAGCAGCGCGGGGCATTGCGCAGGCCTGCGGGGAGGGGACAGCGGTGTCACCACCCCTGGCACGGCCACCCCCTGCTGTCCCCATAGCACCCACAGGGCACTGGGACCCGTCTGTGGGGCCCTCCTGCTGTCCCCACAGCACTGGGACCCCTCTGTGGGGCTTTCCTGGTGTCCCCATAGCACCTTCAGGGCATTGAGACCCCTCTGTGGGACTGTCCTGGTGTCCCCATAGCACCCACAGGGCACTGGGACCCCTCTGTGGGGCTTTCCTGGTGTCCCCACAGCACCCACAGGGCACTGGGACCCCTCTGTATGGCTCTCCTGCTGTGCCCATACCACCCACAAAGTGCTGGGACCTCTCTGTAGGGCTCTCCTGCTGTCCTCACAGCACCCACATGGCACTGGGACCCCTCTGTGGGGCCTCTGGGGCACTGTGCCCATTTCCAGTCTGCCCCTCCATACTGTACCCCCTGTACTGCTCCTGTCCACACTGTGCCCACCCCCAGCCCCTAATAAACCATTTTCTCTCTGTCCCCAGCCCCTGATAAACCCTTTTCTATACTGCACCCATCCCCAGGCTCTGCTATACCAGTATCTGTCCTGCAGCCATGCCCTGCCTCTCACTGTCCTGCTCCCCTCTATATTAACCCACCCCACACTCCTGCTGTAGGGTTTTCTGTACCATACCCACCTCTGAGGCTGTTCTGTGCTGTTCCCCCTCTATCCCACCCCCTGAACCCCAATCTCCTGCTCCTCTCCACGATTCATTGTCTCCACTCCTCTGCTATAGAGTTTTCTGTACTGTGCCCATGCCCAGACACCCAGTACACTGCTCCCCTCTTCACTGCACCTATCTCCAGTCTTTTTTAATCAGTTTTCTGTGCTGTACCTATCTCTGGGTCCAACCCACTGCTCCTATGAATACTGCATCCATCCCCTGTGCCCCATTATAGTTTTCTATACTGCACCCACCCCTGGGTTTATGCTATCCCATTTCCACCCCCCGTACCCCAATCTACTGCTGCCCTCTGTGCCATACCCATCTATGATGTTTTGTCACACACTTTGCTGTACTGTACTCATTCTCAGCCCCCCTGGGTGCAGTTTTCTACACTGTACCCTTCCCCAGGCCAGTGACACATGGTTTTCTATACTTCACCTATACCCACTCCCCCTCTAGAAAGTTTTCTACACTCTACCCATCCCCAGCCCCCCTCTATACAGTTTTCTACCTATGCCCAGCCATTTTCTATGCACTTTTCTACACTCTATCCATCCCCAGCTCTGTGCTATGCACTTTTCTATCCTGTACCCATCTCCAGCCCCTCTCTATGCACTTTTCTACACTCTACCCATCCCCAGCTCCCCTCTATAAAGTTTTCTATACTCTATCCATCCCCAGCCCTTCACTATAAAGTTTTCTATCCTGTACCCATCCCCAGCCCTTTGCTAGCAAGTTTTCTATACTTCACCCATCCCCAGCCCTGCTCTATACACTTTTCTACACTGTACCCATGCCCAGCCTTTTCCTATGCAGTTTTCTACACTCTACTCATCCCCAGCCCTTTGCTATAAATTTTTCTATCCTGTCCTCATCCCCAGATCCCTCCTAGCTACTTTTCTATCCTGTACCCATCTCCACCCCTTTGCTATGCAATTTTCTACACTCTACCCATCCCCAGCCCCCCTCTACACACTTTTCTATCCTGTACCCATCTCCAGCCCCCTCCCAGGCACTTTTCTATCCTGTACCCATCTCCAGGCCTTTGCTATGCACTTTTCTACACTCTACCCATTCCCAGGCCTTTGCTATGCACTTTTCTACACTCTACCCATTCCCAGCCCCCCTCTATAAAGTTTTCTACACTCTACCCACCCCCAACCCCCTCTTACCCACTTTTCTATCCCGTCCTCATCCCCAACCTCCCTAGACTAAACCCAAACTCCCCCTCCAAGCTCCCCCGCTCCCTTCCCTCCCTGCAGCGCTCCCCATCCCCCTCCATCCCCATCCCGGGCCTCTCCCTCCCTTCTCCCCGCTCCCCGGCGGCGCCGTCCCGTCCGTACCGGACCAGAGCAGCAGTTTCCCGTGCGCCTCCTCCTGCGAGGCGGAGTCGGCGGCCAGCAGCGTGGAGGTGGCGGCGTAGGGCAGCGCCGAGCCCAGGCAGGCTCCGAAGCGGAGCCTCTCGCAGGGCGCGGGGCGGCGGCAGCGCGGGGGCCCGGCCGAGGCGTTGTGGGCGGCGGGGCAGCGGCCGCCCAGAGCCAGCGCCAGGGCCAGCGCCAGAGCCCAGCGCCGCCCGCCTCGGCCCGGCCACATCGCGGCGGCGCTCGGGAGGGCTTTAGGGAGGTTGGGAGAGAGGCTCGGGGCCCGCCATGGCCCTTTGTTGGGGTGGCCGGGAGAGAGCGGAGCGGGGCTCAGGCTGCTCCTCCTCCTTCTCCTTCTCCGCCGCCGCCGCCGCCCGCGGCCCGGCCCGGCCCGCGCCCCCCGCCGGGGCGGGCTGAGGGAGGGACCGCGGGGGCAGCGCCGCCAGGGCGAGGGACGCGATTTGTGAGGGGAAAGGAGAGTTTTGTGAGGGGAAAGGAGAGTTTTGTGAGGGGAAAGGAGAGTTTTGTGAGGGGAAAAGAGATTTTTGTGAGGGGAAAGGAGAGTTTTGTGAGGGGAAAGGAGCGTTTTATGAGGGGGAAGGAGATTTTTGTGAGGGGAAAGGAGCGTTTTGTGAGGGGAAAGGAGCGTTTTGTGAGGGGGAAGGAGATTTTTGTGAGGGGAAAGGAGCGTTTTGTGAGGGGAAAGGAGAGTTTTGTGAGGGGAAAGGAGCGTTTTGTGAGGGGAAAGGAGCGTTTTGTGAGGGGAAAGGAGAGTTTTGTGAGGGGAAAGGAGAGTTTTGTGAGGGGAAAGGAGCGTTTTGTGAGGGGAAAGGAGATTTTTGTGAGGGGAAAGGAGAGTTTTGTGAGGGGAAAGGAGAGTTTTGTGAGGGGAAAGGAGCGTTTTGTGAGGGGAAAGGAGATTTTTGTGAGGGGAAAGGAGATTTTTGTGAGGGGAAAGGAGCGTTTTGTGAGGGGAAAGGAGCGTTTTGTGAGGGGGAAGAGGCGCTGAGAAGTGAGGGGAAAGGTTTTTTGTTGGGTTTTTTTTTTTTTTTTTTTTTTTTTTGAGTTTTCTTGGTGAGGAAAAAGTTCCTCCCCCTCAGGAGGGAGTCGCTTCGATGAGGAAAAGTTTGCTTTTTTTTCTGAGGAAAAAAGTCGCTTTTTGTGAGGCGAAAAGTCGCTGAGAAGTGAGGGAAAAGTGTTTTTGTTGGATTTTTTGGGGTTTTTTTTGTGAGGTTTTTTTTTGTGAGGGAAAAGTTCCTCTCGTGAGGAGGGAGGCGCTTTCCGTGAGGAAAAGTTTGCTTTTTGTGAGGGAAAAGTCGCTTTTTGTGAGGGAAAAGTCGCTTTTTGTGAGGAAAAAGTCGCTGAGAAGTGAGGGAAAAGATTTTTTTGTTGGGGTTTGTTTTTTGTTTGTTTTTGTGAGGGAAAAGTTCCCTTTTTTTGTGAGGGAAAAGTTCCTCTCGTGAGGAGGGAGCCACTTTCGGTGAGGAAAAGTTTCCTTTTTCTGAGGAAAACTCGCTTTTTGTGAGGAAAAACTCACTTTTTGTGAGGGAAAAAGTCGCTGGAAAGTGAGGGAGAAGTTTTTTGATTTTTTTCTTTGTGAGGAAAAAAGTTCCTTTCGTGAGCAAAGAGTTTCTTTGAGGAAAAGTTTGGTTTTTTCTGAGGTAAAGGTCGCATTTTGTGAGGAAAAAGTGGCTGTTTTTGAGGGAAAAGTAACTTTTTTGGGGGGAAAAGATTCTTTTTCTGAGGGAAAAAGTTAATTTTTGTGTGGAAAAACTCAATCCTGAGGAAAAAAAGTCACTTTTTGTGAGGAAAAAGTCCCTTTTGGTGAAGAAAACGTCCCTTTTGTGAGGAAAAAGTTCCCTTTTCATGAGAAAAAATTCACTAATGAAGAAAAAGTCGTCTCTAGTGAGGGAAAAGTTCCTGTTTTTAAAGAAAAAGTCTTTTTTTGTGATGAAAAAGTCGCTATTTGTGAGGAAATGAAGAAAACACTTATGAAGAAAACACTTTCTGGGGACACGAGTCATTTTTCAGGGAAGAAAAGTTACTTTTTAAAGGGAAAAGTTACTTTTTGTGGGGTAAAAGTCACTTTCCAGGGACAAAAGACACTTTTTCTGGGGGAAAAAAAGTAACTTTTTTTTGAGGGGGGAACACTCTTTTTGGGGGTAAAAATCAATTTTAGGAGAGAAAAGACGATTTTGGGGGGAGAGAACTTGATTTTTGTGGAGGAAAGTTCCTTTTTTTCGGGGTAAGTCACTTTTTTAGGGGGAAAAAATCAGTTTGGTGGAGACAAAAGACTTTCAGGGGAAGAAAAGTTGTTTTTTTGCAGACAAGTCCCTTTTGGGGGAAGAAAAGTTGCTTTTTGAGGAGAAAAGAAGTTTTTTTTGGAGGGGAAAAGCCACTTTTTTTGGAGAACAGCCACTTCTCAGAGTAAACTCGCTTTTTGTGGGGAGAAGCAGCTCCTCTGAGGGGAAGAAAAGTGAATTTTGGAGCGAAAAAATCACTTTTTTTGCAGGGAGGTGCCATTCCTCAGAGAAGCAACAACTTTTGGGGGAAGAATTTACATTTTGACGGGGGGATGAGGTGGATTTTGAGGGGAAAAAAAGCAAAAAAATGTGGGTTTTTGATGGGAGAGAAGCGTCCCGGCCCGCACACAAAGAGCTGGGCCGTATCCCGGCTCCCCCCGCGGGAGGGACCACCCAGCCCGAGCCGAAGGGAAAATTAAATGCAAAAAAGAAAAAAAAAATTAAACCCAACCCCGAAAAAACTCCACCCACGGGTTTGCGACAGCTCCGAGAGGCCGGGCCGGGCCTCCCAGGCCTCGGGGCAGCTTTTCCCCGCCTTGTTTTGGGGTCTCACAACAGCGCGGGGCGCGGGTGGCCTTTGTGTGTCCCCAGGGCCACCGCGGTGTCCCCCGGCTGTCCCCAGAGACACCGTGATGTCCCCTGGCTGTCCTCAGAGCCACAGCGGTGTGTCCCCCGGCAGAGCCACCGTGGAGTCCCCCGGTTGTCCCCAGAGCCATCGTGGTGTGTCCCCCAGCTGTCCCCAGGGCCACCGCAGTGTCCCCCCCGGCTGTCCCCAGAGCCACCGTGGTGTGTCCCCCGGCTGTCTCCAGAGCCACCGCGGTGTGTCCCCTGGTTGTCCCCAGAGCCACCGCAGTGTCCCCTTGCTGTCCCCAGGGCCACCGCCGTGTCCCCCGGCTGTCCCCAGGGCCACCGTGGTGTCCCCCTGGCTGTCCCCAGGGCCATGGCGGTGTCCCCAGCGCAGCCCGGCAGAGCTCGGAGCGTCCGGCCTCGTGTCTTTATTGTCCGTGAGAAAAGCCAAGGAAGCGGCACCGGCCGTGCCCTGGGCTGTCCCTGCACACGGCGACACCGACACGGACACCAGGGCCATGCGGGGGGAATGTCACCAGTCCCGCAGCCCGGCCTGGGCGAAGGCAGCTCGGTGCACGGACACACAGACAGACAGACAGACAGACACACAGACATCCTCCTCCAGCACACGCGGGAGAGAGGGAAGCACATCCCACTGCGAAGCTTTGTGTGGACAGACAGACAGACAGACAGACAGACAGCGATTCCTGCTCTAGCTCGGCACCTCCAGGCCGAGCCCAGCACCAAAGGCACGGAGTGTCCGCATTCCCTCCTTCTCCAGGGAATCCCCTCGGGAATCCGGGGTTTGGGAATGTCCCCCGGGAGCACCGCTCAGTACCAGGGGTCTGCCCGGTGCTGCTGGTTGTAGAGCTGCAGCTTGATCTGGTCGCGGATCTGGTTGATGAGGAGCTGAGCCAGGATGATGCCCACCAGCTGGAGGGACGGGGAGGGAGGAGAAAGGGAGAGCGAGGGAGTGGGAAAAGGACGGGAGAGGAAAGGGGGATAGATAAGGAGAGAAAGGAGAGGAAGAGGAAGGGGGAGATGGAGGAGAGGGTGGGGATGGGGACAGGGAAAGGGAAAGTGAGATAAAGGGACGGAGAGAGGAAAGGGGGAGGAAGAGGGAGGAGAAGGGAAGAGAAAGGGGAACAGGGAAGGAAAGAGGAAAAGAAAGAGGGAAAGGGAAGAGGAAAGGGGGAGAGAAAGGGAGAGGGAGGGAAGGAGAAGAGGGAAGTGGGAGAGGAAGGAGAGAAAAGTGAGAAAGGGAAAGAGCAAGAGGGAGGGGGGAGAGGAAGAGGGAGGAGAAAGGAAGAGGAAGGGGAACAGGGAAGGAAATGAGAGAGGAAGGGAAAAGGGAAAAGGAAAGGAGGAGAGAAAGGGAGAGGGAGGGAAGGGGAAGAGAGAAGTCAGAGAGGAAGAGGAAGGAGAGAAGCCAGAGAAATGGAGAAAAAGAGCAAGAGGGAGGGGGGACAGGGAGGAAGAGGAAGGGGAGAGGGAGGTACTGAGCAACACCAGGCAGTGTCACCCCACACCCCCCGTGCCTGACATTGGCATCACTCCCCCAGCCCAAATCCCATCCCACTCCCCCATGTCGCCATCAGCTGCCATTAGGGCAGCTCCCCATAAAAACCCCACAAAGCAGAGCCTTGGCACGGCCCCTTCTACCCCCCAGTGCCCCGTACCTGGGGCAGGGCCAGCCCCAGGGTGATGCCCCCCAGCAGGAAGAGGTTGCTGTGGGTCCAGTTGACCAGCTTGTCGATGCAGCCGTTGGTGTGGATGAAGGCACTGGCCTCCAGGTAGCCCCTGGCCTGCATCCCGTGGCCACACATGGTGTTGATGACAGCCTGGCAGAGGGGACACGGCACTGAGGGGCTGGGGACAGGACACCCCGGGGTCCCTGCTCTTGGGGGGCACCCCTGGGGTGACCAGTAGCACTGGCACTTGCCTTGGTGGGGTGTCCCCTTCCTCGGTGTCCCCACGCCAGCCCACAGAGCCAATTCCAGCTCTGGGGAGGGAGACTTCTCCCCACCCTCACCACAGCATTCCCACCCAGCAGTCCCCAAACACAAAGGTTGGGATGGGGGTCCCAAACTGAGAGGGTGGATTTGGGAACACAAACCCAGAGGGTGAATTTGGGGACCCAAACCTGGAGGGTGGAATGGGGAGAACCTAAACCCAGAGTGTGGGATGTGGGGAACCCAAACCCAGAGTGTGAGATAGGGGAACCCAAACCCAGAGTGTGGGATGTGGGGAACCCAAAGCCAGAGTGTGGGATGGGGGAACCCAAACCCAGAGTGTGGGATGTGGGGAACCCAAAGCCAGAGTGTGGGATGTGGGGAACCCAAACCCAGAGCGTGGGATGGGGGAACCCAAACCCAGAGTGTGGGATGGGGGAACCCAAACCCAGAGCGTGGAATGGGGAACCCAAAGCCAGAGTGTGGGATGTGGGGAACCCAAACCCAGAGTGTGGGATGTGGGGAACCCAAACCCAGAGTGTGGGATGGGGAACCCAAACCCAGAGTGTGAGATGTGGGGAACCCAAACCCAGAGTGTGAGATGTGGGGAACCCAAACCCAGAGTGTGGGATGGGGGAACCCAAACCCAGAGTGTGAGATGTGGGGAACCCAAACCCAGAGTGTCGGAAACCCAAACCCAGAGTGTGGGATGTGGGGAACCCAAACCCAGAGTGTGGGATGGGGAACCCAAACCCAGAGTGTGGGATGGGGAACCCAAACCCAGAGCGTGGAATGGGGGAATCCAAACCCACAATGTGGGACGGGGGAACCCAAACCCAGAATGTGGGGAAGCCAAACCCAGAGTGTGAGATGGGGGAACCCAAACCCAGAGTGTGGATGGGGGGAACCCAAACCCAGAGTGTGGGATGTGGGGAACCCAAACCCAGAGTGTGGGATGTGGGGAACCCAAACCCACAGTGTGGAATGGGGAACTCAAACCCAGAGTGTGAAATGGGGGAACAAAAACCCAGAATGTGGAATGGGGGAACCCAAACCTGGAGGCTGGGATGGGGAGCCAAACCCAGAGTGTGGAATGTGGGGAACCCAAACCCACAGTGTGGGATGGGGGAATCCAAACCCAGAATGTGGGAAACCCAAACCCAGAGTGTGGAAAGGGGAACCCAAACCCAGAATGTGAGATGGGGAACCCAAACCCCAAAGGTGGATAGGGTCCATACATTGCCATCAGCTCCAGGCTCAGCACAGCCCCAGGGGATGCCAGGACAGGCTCAGGGCAGGTCCCCCAGGCCACCCCAGATTGACCTGCTCTGAGCTCCAGGGATGGCAGGACAGAGCCCCAGGGATGGCAGGACAGGGGATCAGCCCCTAGGGGATGAGGCCACCCCAGACTGACCTGGCTGGTGTTGTGCAGGCAGCAGGAGAAGGGCACAGAGCAGCGCTCCCGGCTGGGGTTGGTGGCTGTGCAGTTGAAGTACATGTTCTGGGACCAGTCCTTGTAGGAGACACCCCCACAGCAGCTGAACTGTGGGCAGGGCATGGGGCTCAGCGAGGAGGGGACCCCAGCCCAGGACACTCTGTGCCCCCAGCTCTCCCCCTGCCCGGGCAGCACATCAGAGTGGACATCAAATCCTCCTGGAAGAGCCATCCAATGTCCCCAGCCTGTGCTGCCCCACAGATTTCAGCCTGACACAGAATAGGGACGTGCCCTCTGTGGGATTATGCCCTTTTCTGACTTACAGATGGGGCAAGTGAGAAGCTTTTTTTCTATTTTTACTCTCATATGAGGGGTGAGACAATACAGATGTTACAATTCACACCAGCACAATCAGAAGCCAAATTATTTCCTAATTATAACACATTATAAGCATTTTTTGACCTTCCAGCTTTTGTCACACAATGCTGTTAATGCCTTAAAGCCAATCATCTAAAATTACCCCGATGGGTCCTGCTACAATGCACCTTTCACAGTTCCATCCTCATAGTTTCATCTTTCTATATCTGGTATTATTTGTATAATAGATATAGAAAGGTGAAAGTATCCAGTCTTATTTGCAAGGCCATCCTTTGAAACTTGTTTCCAGTTCCATTTTTTTCTCAACAATGTCTGTCCTGTTCTATTTGGCATTTCCAAATCAGTATTTCTTACCTCAATATTTGCACAGAGATGCACAAAACTGTGTGAGCCTCCTGTCAAGCTTTAAGAATCCCCTACAAATCCCTTTCCCAGAGTCCTCCCCCACTGGAGGGACACCCCAACCCTGCAGAGCCCCCCCAGATTGGTCACCTCCTTCTGCCCGAAATCGATGAGGTTCTGCAGGTCCAGGTCATCCCGGTAATGCACGATGGCCCCGTTGATGATCTCGCTGACCTTGCCCCGAGCCTGGGACAGCACAGGGTTAAAATGAGTCTAAAAATCCTGGGAATTGTGTACAACAGATTCAGGGGAGGTGGAGAAAAAGGTTGGGCCTGGGTAGGCCTGGGAAAGGGAACCAAAACTACGGCACCTGCATCATCATCATATGATAAATGATGTGATTGTTAATTGTAATGATTGTTGGGTAATTGAATATGAATGTTGTTTAAGAATCATGAGAAGACGATGTTTGGGGAACTGGGCCTGATGGAAACTACAAGAATTCATGCTTGGATATATAATAGAACAATATGGGTTTAATAATTTATATATATAGTTATACAGCAAAATATCTATATATATTATAATTTCTATTAATAACAATTAATTAATATATTAATAGTAAGTAACGTATATATTTATAATAACCATATATTAATATATAAAATATAATTACATCTATAATTATATATTACTATATTTATATTAATGTATTAACATATTATATAATTATATATAATTATATATCGATATATTCATAAGTATATATTAATATATTTATATATTATATAGTTATATATTAATATATGGTATTATATATATTAATATGTATATTAAAATATATGGTTTTTAATATATATATATATATCTGCTTCCCCCTGTACCTTGTCAGAGAAGACAAAGCCCAGCACGCCGGCCGCCAGCTGCAGGAGGAAGATGATGGTCAGGCAGACAGAGAACTGTGAGGGAAAAGGAATTATGACAGTGAGGGCACCACGGGAGGGACACCGAGATGTCCCCAGCAGTGTCCCCAGCAGTGTCCCAGCAGTGTCCCCAGCAGTGTCCCCAGCAGTGTCCCAGCGGTGTCCCAGCAGTGTCCTAGCAGTGTCCCAGCAGTGTCCCCAGCGGTGTCCCAGCAGTGTCCCAGCAGTGTCCCAGCAGTGTCCCCAGCAGTGTCCCAGCGGTGTCCCAGCAGTGTCCCCAGCGGTGTCCCAGCGGTGTCCCAGCAGTGTCCCAGCAGTGTCCCCAGCAGTGTCCCAGCGGTGTCCCCAGCAGTGTCCCAGCAGTGTCCCCAGCGGTGTCCCAGCAGTGTCCCAGCACTCACCAGCTGCAGCAGGCAGATGTTCTCCCGCAGGGAGCCCACGCAGCCACAGAAGGTGATGAGGAAGGTGAGGACGCCCACCATGATGAGAAGGATGGCAGGGTCCACCGCCAGGCACGCCACGGCCGCCTCTGTCACGGCCACCAGCATGGTCACCACAGCCACCAGCTGTCACCAGGGTGGCCACCACCCCCCGTGCCCCCGCCAGGGCCCTCGGCTCACCTGCGTGCTTCAGCAGCTGGGCATAGACCCCCACGGCCACCATCACCATGGAGATCATCTGCGCAGGGACAGAGGGGACCCCAGGGTGTCACCACCCCTGTGCCACAGCCACGTCCCCACCTGCAGCCCCCCAGAGTCAGGGGTGCCCTGGTGAGCTGCCTCAGTTTCCCCTTGTCACACCGGTGTCCACTGTGTCCCCTCCTAGTGGGAGGTCACATCTGTCCCCACCTCCCTTGAGGTCACCTCTGTCCCCTCCTAGTGGGAGGTCAACTCTGTCCCCTCCTACAGCCAGGTCACCTCTGTCCCCACCTATTGAGAGGTCATCACATCTGTCCCCTCCTACAGCCAGGTCACCTCTGTCCCCTCCTAGTGGGAGGTCACCTTTGTCCCCACCTAATGGGAGGTCACTTCTGTCCCCACCTCCCTTGAGGTCACCTCTGTCCCCACCTCCCTTGAGGTCACCTCTGTCCCCACCTCCCTTGAGGTCACCCAGCCAGCACTGTTCCTCTATGGGTGACTGGACACAGGGATGTGGTTTATCAGAAGCAAAAAACTTCCTCAAAAATAAGGTTGCAAACAAGGAAATAACCCGCAAAAAAACCCTCCAAAAAAAACCCTGCAAAAGCATTTAAAAAAAACCCCTAAACATAAAAAAACCTCAAAACTCCTAAGCAGTACAAAAGTCTCCGAAACAATAAAAAATACTCAAAACACAAAACTTCTAAAAAACGTAAAAACCCCTCAAAACATTAAAAAAAAAATCGAAAAAGGCTCCCAAACATAGAAAACTGGGGCTTCTCTGCAGGAGATATCCCTGGAGTGGGCTGGGGACAAGAAGGACCTCTGTCCCCCTCTCTGGGGGTTTGTCACCTGTGTGGGGGCAGGAAGGGTCCTGGTGAAGTGATGGGGATCCAAAGGACCCCAAAAACTCCTTCTGTAGGTTCTGGAATGGGGGATCCCAGTGGGGTTCAGGGATGGGGACACTCCCAGGAATGAGGGGTCACAGTGGGGTGATGGGGTTTGGGGGTTCCAGGGAATCCCGAGTGGGGACCAGGGGTGGGGACAGCTCCAAAGTCAAGGGGTTCCCCTGGGGTCCTGGAGATGGAGGTGGGTCGAGGGATCCTGGGAATGTGGGGTCCCAAATAGGTCCAGGGGTTGAGAGAGGGCTGGGGGTCCCTGGGGATGGAGGATCCCAAAAGGGTTCAGGGACGGAGACAATCCCAAGGGATAGGGGGTCCTTGGGGATGGGGGATCTCTGGGTATGAGGTTCCCAATAGGATCCCAATAAGGTTCAGGAGTGGAGACAATCCCAAGGGCTGGAGGTCCCGGTGGAATCTCAAGGAATGGGGGGTCCCAGTCAGGTTCAGGGATGGAGACAGTCCCAAGGGATAGAGAGTCCCTGGAGATGGGGGATCCCTGGGGATGGGGGTTCCGAATAGGATCCCAAAAGGGTTCAGGGATGGAGACAATCCCAAGGGATGGGGGCTCCCTGGGGATAGGGAACCCCAATAGGGTTCAGGAATGGAGAGAGTCCCAAGGGCTGGGGGTCCCCCTGAGATCTTAGGGATGTGGGGTCCCAATAGGGTTCAGGGATGGAGACAATCCCAAGGGCTGGGAGTCCTTGGGGATGGGGGATCCCTGGGTATAAGGGTTTCCAATAGGATCCCAATAAGGTTCAGGAGTGGAGACAATCCCAAGGGCTGGAGGTCCCGGTGGGATCTCAAGGATCGGGGGTCCCACTAGGGTTTAGGGATGGAGACAGTCCCAAGGGCTGTGGGGTCCCCAGAGATGGAGGATCCCCGGGTATGAAGGTCCCCAGTAGGATCCCAATAGGATTCAGGGGTGTAGACAATCCCAAGGGCTGGAGGTCTTGGTGGGGGTCTCAGGGCTGGGGGTCCCGGCGATACCGGGGATGGCCGTGTCCCAATGGGGTTTAGGTATGGGGACAATCTCCAGGGCTGGGGGTCCCGGTGGGATCTCAGGGCTGGGGGTCCCACCAATACCGGGGATGGCCGTGTCCCAGTGGGGTGCAGAGATGGGGACAGCCCCAGGGCCCCTCGGGACGGGGATGTGGCGGTGGCCCCGCACTCACCCAGAAGAGCAGGTTGAAGAAGAAGAGCACGTACTTGGCCACCGGGCTGACGAAGGAGAAATCGTCCCCGAGGGGCCCGGCGGGGGCCGCCGCCCGCCTCGCCATGGCCGAGCGGGGCCGAGCGGGGCCGAACAGACCCGAGCGGGGACGAAAGGACCCGAACGGGACCGGACCCCGCTTCGCCCCGCAGCCAGCCCTGCCCCGCCCCTCCCATTCCCGCCAGCTCATTGGCTGGACTCTCCTCACTCTGCTTTGCTATTGGTTAACTTCCCCGTCACTCATCCCGTGTGGTCCCTCCCCCGCGCACCTGTCGGTGCCTTAAAGGGCCAGCGCACCGCATCTCCCACCCGCGTGGAACACAAATTTGGGTCCGGCCCAAATCCCGCCTGGACCATCCCGCCCTTCCCAAAAGTGCTCCAGGCCTGCGGTCCATGCAGAGAACCCCTCAGCTTGGAGGGAGTGTCGAATTTTTAAATTATGGCTGTAATTTGTAATTGATTTCTGCCCCAGGTGACAGTCCCTGAAGGGACACGAGGGACAGCAGGGACACAGGGGAGTTGTCACCCCAGCTGAGACAATTCGGGGTTTTCCTGAAAGGGCGTGGCTGAGTCTCCGACCCGAATTTGCTGAAATCAGCCCAAAAGGCTCCAGTGCTGACAGCGTGTCCTCGGTGACCTCTCCCCTGCAGGGAAGTGGAGCCCAAACTGCTCCCCTTCCCCTCTGCTGCCAAAACCGGGGCGCTCTGGGGAACCCCGGGACACCAGGAACCGACAGCTCCCTTCCCCAGCAGGATCCCACCCTCAAATCCCTTTTTTTTTTTATATACCCAACCCTCAAATCCCATTTTTTTTGGGATGAATTTTGCCCTATTTTTTGCCTCACATTTCAGTTTTCTTGACTGGCCTGGGCAGAGACAAGAGCCCCATCACCCTTTGCTTGGAGAGAGCACAGACTTGCAGTTATAATTTAATTCATTATTATTATTATTATTCAATTTTTAATTATTTCTCTTCCATGCCCGGCTGGAAATCCCCCAGGAGCAGCTGCTGGCACGGCCCTTTCCGGAGTGAGGGGGGAGCTTCAGACAGAGGAACCAAAACCCAAATTCCCCTTTTTTAGGGTCACAGAGGAGCCAGTCCCACCCCCAGAAGAGTCACTTCCTGGGGATGGGGCAGGGAGGAGCCCCCAGGACCCCCCAAAATGCTCAGGGGGTCTCCAGAGAGACCCTGAGACACCCCACGGGGTCTTGGTGGGGTTGAACATCACGAGGGAGTTTCTGGCCCTACAATAAACGTGATGGGGCCTGTGGAGGTCAGATTTGGATTGTCCACCCTTTTTGGATCTGCATGTCCACCCACCCAGATCCCCCAAAAAAATCCACGTGTCCATCCATCGGGATCTGTTCTCCTGTGGATGTGTCCCCACGGGTGTGTCCTGATGGGATGGGGATCCATGGGATCCATGGGACGGGATGGGATCTATGGGATCTTTGGGATGGGATCCGTGGGATGGGGATCAATGGGATGGGATGGATCCATGAGATGGGATTCATGGAACAGGATGGGATGGGATGGGATGGGACAGAGATACATGGGATGGGATCCATGGGATGAGACCGGATGGGGATCCATGGGATGGGATTCATGGGGTGGGATGGGATTCATGGGGTGGGATGGGATCCATGGGATGGGATGAGATTCATGAGATGGGATGGGATGGGGTTCATGGAACAGGATGGGATGGGATCCAAGGGATGGGGATCCATGGGATGGGGATCCATGGGATGGGATGAGATCCATGGGATAAGATGGGATTCATGGGATGGCATCCATGGGATGAGATCAGATGGGGATCCATGGGATGGGATCCATGGGGTGGGACAGGCAGGGAGGAAGAGGAGGGCACAGGGAAGGATCAGGGAGGCTCTGATGGCCACCCTGAGCTGCAGTGGTCACCACAGGAGGAGGAGGATGAGGAGGAACAGCAGGCCGGGGACCCTGCAGAGCCCCTAGGATGCTGAGGGACCCCAAATATC
The DNA here is from genome assembly GCF_965231275.1 of Zosterops lateralis. NCBI lineage: Eukaryota > Metazoa > Chordata > Aves > Passeriformes > Zosteropidae > Zosterops > Zosterops lateralis. The sequence continues at coordinate 73,359,934 of NC_139765.1, forward strand.
CCCCCCTCGGGAACCTTTGGGATGTGGGTGGGACAAGGGGCGTGGCCACGGAAGCAAGCAGGTCTGTACATGGCCATATATGGTGTGGTGGGCGTGTCTGTGGGAGTGTCCAGTCTGGCCCCGCCCCCGACAGCGCCACCCAGCGACCATGAGGGAATGAGCACACCTGGGGACACCCGTGACCCCACAGCCTGTCCCTAAATGGAGACAAACTCTGTGATCCCACAGCCTGTCCCTAAACAGGGACACCCCCCAAACCGCACAGCCTGTCCCTAAACGGGACAGACCCCACAGCCTGTCCCTAAATGGGGACATCCCACCCCCCAAGCCCCCCAAGCCCTCACAGATGGGAAGGAGGGGTCACCCCCCAGTCTGGAGCAAGGCTCTTTATTTGGGGTTTTGGGGTTTGTTTCCCCCCCAGCCACGTCACCCCAGGGTTTAGGTGTCCCCTGCAGGGTGAGGGGACCCTGAGCTGTCCCCTGCCCATCCCGGGGGGTCCCAGCAGAGCCCCCCACCCCAAACCATCGTGCACCCCCCCAAACCACCCTGCACCCCTGTCCCAGAGCATCAGCCCAGTCCTGTCCCCCATTTGGGGCAGTCGGGGTCATGTCCTGTCCCCATGTCGTGTCCCCGTGTCCTGTCCCCGTGTCCTGTCCCCGTGTCATGTCCCCGTGTCCTGTCCCCGTGTCGTGTCCCCGTGTCCTGTCCCCGTGTCATGTCCCCGTGTCCTGTCCCCGTGTCACACGTGGGCCTGTCCAGCCGGGGGTGGCCTCAGGAGTTGTGACTCTTCAGGTCACCCAGGGCCACCTCTCCTTCCTCCCCTCCAGCCACGGCTGCGGGTTCTGGGGCTGAGGGGACAGTGAGGGGAGGCCATGGGACAGCCCCGGCCCCACACGGAGCTGCTCCTGTCCCTGTCCCTGTCCCCATCCCTGTCCCCATCCCCATCCCTGACCCTGTCCTCATCCTCATCCCTCTACAGCCTTGTCCTCATCCCTGCTCTGTCTTCATCCCCACCCCATCCCCTCCTCACCTTCATGCACATCCCATCCCATTCCATGGATCCCATTCCATAGATCCCATCCCATCCCGTCCCATAGATCCCATCCCAGCCCGTGGGTCCCATCACATCCCATAGATCCCATCCCATCCCATGGATCCCAACCCATCCCATCCCATGGAATCCATCCCATCCCATGGATCCCATCCCAACCCATCCCATCCCATGGAATCCATCCCATCCCATGGATCCCATCCCAACCCATCCCATCCCATGGAATCCATCCCATCCCATGGATCCCATCCCAACCCATCCCATCCCATGGATCCCATCTCATCCCATGGATCCATCCCATCCCATGGATCCCATCCCAACCCATCCCATCCCATGGATCCCATCCCATCCCATGGATCCATCCCATCCCAACACCCCAAGGGAGCTGGAAAACCCCTCCCCACAGAGAATCCCATTCCCAGTCAGGACCAAGGGGTCTCCAACTGCCCCCATCCTACAACACCCCATTTTGTGCCCCCCAGCACCCCTTTGTTTCCCCCAGCTCCCACCTGTGTGCCCCCAGCAGTGCCCCTGGCACCGGCACACACCAACACCCCCTGTCCCCCCGAGAACTCCCTTTGTGCCCCCCAGCAGTGCCCCAGTGCCCCCCAACACCCCCATTTGTGCACCCAGCACCCCCAACACCCCCTGTGCCCCCACCTGGGCGCCCCCAGCAGTGCCCCTGGCAGCAGGCACCCCCCAGCACCCCCTTTGTGCCCCCCAGCACCCCTCAGCACCCCCGTTTGTGTTCCCAGAACCCCCCAGCACCCCCTTTGTGCCCCCCAGCACCCCTCAGCACCCCCGTTTGTGTTCCCAGAACCCCCCAGTACCCCCTTTGTGCCCCCACCTGCGCGCCCCCAGCAGTGCCCCTGGCAGCGGGCACACACCAACACCCCCTGGCCCCCCAACACCCCCGTTTGTGCCCCCCAGCACCCCCAGTGCCCCCCAGCACCCCCAGTGCCCCCACCTGCGCGCCCCCAGCAGTGCCCCTGGCAGCGGGCACACACCAACACCCCCTGGCCCCCCCAGCACCCCCAGTGCCCCCCAGCACCCCCAGTGCCCCCACCTGGGCGCCCCCAGCAGTGCCCCTGGCAGCGGGCACACACCAACACCCCGATGGCCACGGCGGTGAAGGCGGCCGTGAGGGCACAGATCACCATCACCATGTCCGGCTCCTTGGGGACCTCTGCGGGGTGACACCGGCACGTGGGGACACCACACAGGGCCACCCCACGGCCCCTGTGCCCTGCCAGCCTGGGGGACCCCCAGACTGCCCCGGGGGACAGACAGACACAGCAGGGACCCCAAACAGGGCAGGGGGACAGAGCAGGGACACCTGGAACTGCTCAGGGGGGACAAGGGACACCAGGGAATGTGGGGACCCCAAAACACGCCAGGGGACAGAGCAGGGACACCTGACATCACCCAGATGGGGACAGAGCTGGAGGAGGTCACAGACACACCAGGGACAAGGGACAGACAGATCAGGGAATGTGGAGACCCCAGACAAGGCAAGGGCACAGAGTAGGGACACCTGGAACAGCTCAGGGGGGACAAGGGGACACCAGGGAATGTGGGGACCCCAAAACACGCCAGGGGGACAGAGCAGGGACACCTGACATCACCCAGATGGGGACAGAGCTGGAGGAGGTGACAGATGCATCAAGGAATGGGGGGAGACCCCCAGATTGCCCAGGGGTGAAAAGTGGGGGGCACCACCCAGGTGGGGACAGGGATGGACATGGGGACAAGGCAGGTGACAGACACAGCAGGGAATGGGGACACCTCCAAATTCTGTCACCACCCACACGGGGACAGGGCTGGACATGGGGACAATCCAGGTGACAGACACAGCAGGGAATTGGGGACTCCCAGATTCTGTCACCACCCCGCTGGGGACAGGACTGGACACCCCAGGGCAGGACAGGGACCCCAAAGGGGACAGTGCCACCCCCTGCCCCACTCACCCGTCCCCGCAGGCTGCAGCACCAGGGAGCAGAGGAGCTGCGGGGCCTCGGCTCGGGCCACATAACAGGAATAATTCCCAAAATCGGGATGGCTGAGGTTCCTGAGCAGCAGTGACACCCCGCTGTCCCCTGTCCCCGAGGGGCAGAAGGCCACCCTGCCCCTAAAGCGGCCGTGGGGCTGCTCGGGGGGGTCCCAGGCCGGCTCGGGGGGCGGCGGGTGCCAGCCCAGGCGGTGGCTGAGCACGGGGACAGCGCTGTCACCGCCGGCCTGGTGGCTGCAGCTCAAGGTGACCCCGCGCAGGTCAGCCCAGGCCTGGGAGCCGCAGGGCAGGCAGGTGTCCTCGCCGATGGCCGCGGTGACGGTGACAGGGACGGGGACAGGAGGAGGGTCTGCGGGGGGACACAACGGGGGGTGAGCACAGGGGTGGGGGACAGAGGGGTGGAGGGTGGGGACAGGGGACATCTGTGGGGACACGGGGACAGGGCATATCTGTGGGGCCGGGGACATGGGGACATGGGGACAGGGGACATCTGTGGGGACATGAGGACATGGGGACAGGGGACATCTGTGGGGACATGGGGACAGGGGTCATCTGTGGGACATGGGGACAGAGGGACATCTGTAGGGCCAGGGACACGGGGACAGGGGACATCTGTGGGGACACGGCCGGAGGTGGCAGTGGGGCCGAGCAGCGGCTAGTGCCAGGACCGGGGGCTCAGCAGTGCCAGGACCAGGACTCAGCAGTGCCAGAACGAGGGCTCAGCAGTGCCAGGACCGGTGGTGCCAGGACCGAGGGCTCGGTGGTGCCAGAACTGAGGGCTTGGCGGTGCCAGAACCAGGACTCATCAGTGCCAGAACCGAGGGCTCGGTGGTGCCAGGGATGAGAACTCATCAGTGCCAGAACCGGGGGCTCAGCAGTGCCAGGACCGAGGTCTCGGCGGTGCCAGGACCAGGACTCATCAGTGCCAGAACCGGGGGCTCAGCAGTGCCAGGACCGGGGGCTCAGCAGTGCCAGGACCAGGACTCAGCAGTGCCAGGACCGAGGGCTCGGCGGTGCCAGGACCAGGACTCATCAGTGCCAGAGCGGGGCTCGGCGGTGCCAAGCAGCCGCCCGGTGAGTCACCGCCTGCCGGGAACGGCTCCCCCGCCCTCCCCTCGGGGCACGGGGGGTTGGGAAGGGGGTCGGTCCCCGGGGATGGGGCAGCTCTGCCCGGACCCCCCAACCCCGCGGCCCTGGGTACCTGCCCGGGTGAGGAGGGGACACAGAGCCCAGAGCGCCGCGATGGGGACCAGAGTCATCCTGCCGGGATCCCGGGCCGGGCAGCTCCTCCTGGGGGGGCGGGAACCGCAGCCTCAATAGTGGGGCACCCCAAAACCCTGGGGGCACCCCAAAAACCCAGAGGGGCATCCCAAAAACCCTGGGGCCATCCCAAAAACCCTGGGGACACCCCAAAACCCTGGGGGCACCCCAAAAACCCAGAGGGGCATCCCAAAAACCCTATGGGCATCCCAAAACCCTGGGGGCACCCCAAACCCCTGGGGGCACCCCAAAAACCCTATGGCATCCCAAAAACCCTGGGAACACCCCAAACACAGCCTCCCATGGCAAAGGAGGGACCCCAGGGGTATCCAAACCCCCCGCACCCGGAGAGAGCAGTTATGGGGCTGGGGGCTAGGCAGGTATAGGGCAGGGGGCGAGGGGTTTATGGGGCTGGGCAGTTATAGGGGGGTTATGGGGCTGGGGGCTGGACAGTTATAGGGCAGGGGGCGAGGGGTTTATGGGGCGGGGGGCTGGGCGGTTTTAGGGCAGGGAGCGAGGGGTTTATGGGGCGGGGGGCTGGGCGGTTTTAGGGCATGCGCTGGGGCATTGTGGGTCTGGGGGCTGGACACTTCTAGGGCATGCGCGGGGGGTTTATGGGGCTGGGGGCTGGGCCGTTATAGGGCAGGGGTGGGTTGTAGGGCGGCTCCTCCCGGGGACAGGGGACAGCCCCACCCGGGGACAGGGGGGACACCCCTGGGGACAGGGGACACCCCCGGGGACAGGGGACACCCCGGCCCGGCCCCTCACCGTGGCTCCGGCTGCCGCCCGCCCGTGCCGCGCTCAGCCGCGGCCCCGCCCCGCCAGATGTGCCACACCCCTCCAGATGTGCCACACCCATCCAGCTGTGCCCCTGCCAGCTGTGCCCCTGCCAGCTGTGACTCACCTGGCTCTGTCCCCGCCAGCTGTGACTCAGTTCTCTCCCCGCCAGCTGTGCCAATGCCAAGCCCAGATGTGCCCCCGCCCCGCCCAGATGTGCCCCCGCCCCGCCCAGATGTGCCCCCGCCCCATCCAGCTGTGTCCTGAACAGGGAACACAGGGAAAGGTCCGATCCTGGTTTTATGAATATATTCTATGTAAGGTATCCCTGCAATCTTATTGTAAGTTTATTTTTTGTTGTATTGGAGGCGTCTGTGGGATTTTATAATGTATGGAAATTAATTCCTGTTGTTTAAAGGGTATAGAAAAATTACACGTTTTGTGTTTTAGGCTAATAATGTTTTGTAGAAAAGGGGTTTTAACGTGATATGCTATAATATTAAATAATAAAGTAATATAAATAGTATATTATTATAAAATGATAATTAAAATATCAAAAATGTAATAGAAAGAATATAAATAATAGACTAAATATAATATGATATAATATAATTAATATAATAAATATAATATAATAAAATAAATATAATTATTATAATAATATAATATAATATAATATAATATAATATATATAATATATATAATATAATATAATATAATATAATATAATATAATATAATATATATATAGTAGGAATAGAATAGAATAGAATGAAACAATAAAAATTATATAAATATAACACAATATAAATAATTTAATTTAAATAATATAATTTAAATAATATAATAATATAATTTAAATAACATATAATATAATAGCATAATATAATAACATATAGTAACATATAATAGCATATAATGTAATATAATATAATATAATAGCATATAATGTAATATAATATAATATAATATAATATAATATAATATAATATATAATATATAATATAATATTATATAATATAATGGCATTAAGGTAGAACAAAGCACTATTAAATCACTTCCCACATACTGCAAGGATCAGTGCCTTTGTTTCCATAAGTTTCTTAAAATTACTATAAATTACTCTTATTATTAACGACTGTTCTTGCCCAATCCCATTGTAATATAAAACACCATCAGCATTAGTAATAATTAATAGTAGTGGTACTGTTATAATAATAACATAATAAAAGTATAGATAAAAATAGAGATTATTAGTATTAATATTGCTATTATTAATCACAATGTAGTATTGAGTGTGGTAATTAATAGAGTGATATTAGTGGTAAAAATCAGACTAATAATAAGAATATAAATTAATAGCAAGACCACTTTACTATTAGCAATCCCAATGTAATAACACCAATAATAATTAAAATACTATTAAAATAATAATTAAAATAAAATATTAGTGGTAATACAAACTAATGATACCAATATATAGTGAGCAATAGGATTACAGTAATACAATTAAAACAAATGATTAAAAATAATATATATTTATATTATTACATTATAGAATTACCAAAATTATTGGAAATAATATATATTAATATTATTATATTAAAATAAGTATTATGACATGCACTAATAAATTTTGGTGGTAATTAGTGATAATTAACACTGTCATGCTACAGTGAAGTTACCATCAAGGCAAACAAATATGGAATATCATTAATTATTATAAATTACACCTAATGAAGCAACAAGAGCCCTGATGGTTATTATATGATGGGGGCATCTACCCCTATGTTTAATTTTGATTTAATTTTGTGCTGCCACCAGCCAGGGCCAGAGGGGAGTGCCAGGCCCTGCCCATGGCACGGGATGGAATTTTTGGGATCAGAGATGGGATTAGGGATCAGCGGTGACAATGGATCTGTCCCCAAAGGGACACAAATCTTTGGGATCAGGGACAGGAGGTGACAATGGCTCTGTCCCCAAAGGGACACGAATCTTTGGGATCAGGGACAGGAGGTGACAATGGCTCTGTCCCCAAAGGGACACGAATCTTTGGGATCAGGAGAAGAGGTGACAATGGCTCTGTCCCCAAAGGGACACAAATCTTTGGGATCAGGGACAGGAGGTGACAATGGCTCTGTCCCCAAAGGGACACGAATCTTTGGGATCAGGGACAGGAGGTGACAATGGCTCTGTCCCCAAAGGGGACACAAATCTTTGGGATCAGAGGTGACAATGGCTCTGTCCCCAAAGGGACACAAATCTTTGGGATCAGAGGTGACAATGGCTCTGTCCCCAAAGGGACACGAATCTTTGGGATCAGGGACAGGAGGTGACAATGGCTCTGGCCCCAAAGGGGACACACATCCCCCCCGCCCCTCCGTGGCCGCTCTCCCCCGATCCGATCCCTCCCTGCCCCAAATCCCCAAATCCCCAAATCCCCGCGGAGCCGCGGCCGCCCCATCCCGGGCAGGTCCCGGGGCCGGCGGGGGTGGCCCTGCCCGGGGCCCGGTGACACCGCGCCGTCGCTAAGGGCCCTCCCCACCGGGCCGAGCCTTCCAGGGTTCCAGGACCCTGTGCCGCCCCTCTGTGACATCAGGCCGGGCCGGTGGCACCGCGGGCACCGCCAGGGCCCCGGGCACCAGAGGTGACACCTCTGCTCTGGCTCTGCCACCCGCGCTGGCACCGATGGCTTTGCTGTGGCTGCTGCTCCTGCTGGCCCTGGCCGGGCCCGTGGGGGGCACCTGGGACAGCTGCAGGTCAGTGTCCCCAGGGGGCTCGGGGACACTCGGGGCTGGCCTGGCACAGCCTGGGCACACAGGAGCCCCTCGGGGGTGCCTGTCCCTGCTGTCCCCGAGCAGGGCACTGATGGCTTTGTGCTTCCAGGGGCACCTGCGGGTTGAGGCCCTTGGCTTTCGACCACAGCTCGGTGGTTCTGGATTACAGCCCAAAAGACGGTGACTATGCAACTTTGGGATCATCTGCCACCTCCCTCGTCAAGGCTGGCCCTGGTGTCCCCCCGGGGACATGGCCTGGCATTGTCAGCATCCAGGTCACCCTGGAGAACGGGACGTGGCACATGTGCTCGGGGGCACTGATCCACCCGCAGTGGGCGGTGACGGTGGCACAGTGCTTCAGAGGGGACGGGTAAGGATGAACAGGGACAGGGATGTCCCCAGAGGAGGGACATGGGTGTCTCCTCAGCAGGGACTGGGAGGTCCCCTCAGCTGGGTTAGGGATGTCCCCAGAGTAAGGACAAGGATGTCCCCACAGCTGGGACAGGAATACCCCTACAGCAGGATCACTGCTGTCCCCACAGCACAGGGTTTTCTCAAAAGCTGATACAGGGGTGTCCCCTCAGCAGGGACAGGGATGTTCCCAGAGCTGATTCAGGGATGTCCCCTCAGCAAGGAGAGACATGTCCCCATGGCTGAGTCAGGGTTGTTCCCACAGATTCAGGGATGTCCCCTCAGCAGGGATAGAGATTTCCCCACAGCACAGGGATGTTCCCAGAGCTGATTCAGGGATGTCCCCACAGAAGGATCAGGGATGTCCCCACAGCAGGGATAGGAATGTCTCCTCAGCAGTGACACAGACATCCCCACAGCAGGATCAGGGATGTCCTCACAGTTGGGTCAGGAGTGTCCCCACTGAAGGAACAGGGATGTCCCCACAGCATCCCATGGCTCTGCTCCTGCCACCGCCGTGTCCCTCTGCTCCCTCAGGGCCATCTCCGTTTACAAAGTTGTGATCGGGGCCACCGACCTGGCTCAGCCGGGCCCCAAGGCCGAGCTGCGCCACATCCAGAGGGTCCTGAAGCACCAGAGCTACGTGGAGGCCACGGCCAGGAACAACATCGCCCTGGTGGAGCTGGACCAGCCCGTGGAGTGCAGTGACTACATCCAGCTGGGCTGTGTGCCCGACAGCTCCCTGGAGGTGTCCGAGCTGAAAACCTGCTACATGGCGGGCTGGAGAGCCAGCCCGGAGAGCGGTGAGTGCCCAGCAGAGCCCCGGGCCCGGGGGGGACACGGCGGGACAGGGGCTGTGCCCGGGGCTGTGCCCGGCCCCGCAGGGCCCCCGAGGGCCGTGCCCCGAGCTCAGGGCCCGCTGTGCCCGCAGCTCCCGGCCCGCGCCTGCTGCTGCAGGAGGCCAAGGTGCGGCTCATCGACGTCCAGCTCTGCAACAGCAGCCGCTGGTACGGGGGGGCCGTGCACCCCCAGGAGCTGTGCGCGGGGTACCCGCGGGGCGGCATCGACACCTGCCAGGTGAGGGCTGGGACAGGGAGCCCTGAGCCCTGAACACGGCCCTGGGATCCCCTGAGTGCCCTGAACACGGCCCTGGGATCCCCTGAGTGCCCTGAACACGGCCCTGGGATCCCCCTGAACACGGCCCTGGGATCCCCCTGAGTGCCCTGAACACGGCCCTGGGATCCCCTGAGTGCCCTGAACACGGCCCTGGGATCCCCCTGAACACGGCCCTGGGATCCCCCTGAGTGCCCTGAACACGGCCCTGGGATCCCCCTGAGTGCCCTGAACACGGCCCTGGGACCCCCTCATACCCCACAGTCCCCAGCAGGGCCCACCCTGTCCTTTATCCCCAGCTGTCCCTTCCATTTCCCATCCATGGATCTCTGTCCTGTATCCCACAGCTGCCACTCCCCATCCATCTGTCCCTGTCCCAGTGTCCCCTTGTCCCCCAAGCCCATCCAGCACTCCCCATCACCCCGAGGTGTGTCTGTGCCCCCAGAGCAGCCCCTGACCCCTCTCTCCTGGCACAGGGGGACATCGGGGGACCCCTGATCTGCAAGGACAACGTTGGTGACTATTTCTGGCTGGTGGGATTGGCCAGCTGGGGCAAGGGCTGCACTGGAGAAAAACGTCCTGGGGTGTTCACCTCCACCCAGCACTTCCGTGGATGGATCCAGGTCCAGCTGGGCTTGGTCTCATCAAACCCAGCCCTGACACCAACCGAGCCAGCCCCGACCCCACACACGACCCCGATGCTGCCCCCGTCAACGGCCCTGACCCTGACTGTCATCGAGGGGCCACCATTGGACTCATCCATAACAATTTCCTTCCCCAAACACATCCTGCTGAGATTCTTCCAGGCTCTGAAGGACTTCTTGGAGTTCCTAAGGGACAAAATGCGTTGATCAGGAGGCGGAGCAGATCCAGTTCTGGCTGCAGAGGCTCTCCAGCTGCTCCATTTGGGGCCGTGGCTGTGGGGCCAAAATCAGCCCCAGTGCACAGGGCTGCTGTGCCCTGCCCGTGCTCCTGCCCTGAGCCCACCCCAGTGGTGGATCCAGTTTGTTCTTCAAATAGAGTTGTTTCTATTCCCAGTTATCCTCGTTGTCCTGTTCAGTCTCCTGGGGAAAACAAGGAGGGGACAATCTGAGAAAAAAGGAGCAGGGTTGGCTCCTGGTTTGGGGACAGAGGAGGGGGAGCCAGGGAGGGGTGCAGGGAGGGGAGGGGGGGATGATGGCAGGTGGAGAGAAGAGAAACTTCTCCAGCTCAGGATTGCTCCAGGAGAGCCTCAAGTGTCCCATTCCTGGGAAAAGGCATTGAGAGGGACAGGAATGGGAACAGCTGGAGCTGGCAGTGCCAGAGTCCTGTGGAGGTGCTGGAAGTGCCACCCAGGGGTGTCCCCTCTGAGCTGCAAGGATCCCACATCCTATTCCCCTGCTGTTCCCTCGGTCCCATTGGGATCCCTGGATCCGGGACATCCCCTCTGCTCCAGCGGGATCCCAAAGGTCCCTCCCAACCCCAAACACTCCAGGGTTCCACAGCTCGGTGCTGCCCCTGTCCCCCAGGCCAGCCCTGCCCAGGCCAGGCCATGGAACCGGCCCCTCTGTGACATCAGGCCGGGCCAGTGGCACCGCGGGCACCGCCAGGGCCCCGGGCACCAGAGGTGACACCTCTGCTCTGGCTCTGCCACCCGCGCTGGCACCGATGGCTTTGCTGTGGCTGCTGCTCCTGCTGGCCCTGGCTGGGCCCGTGGGGGGCACCTGGGACAGCTGCAGGTCAGTGTCCCCAGGGGGCTCGGGGACACTCGGGGCTGGCCTGGCACAGCCTGGGCACACAGGAGCCCCTCGGGGGTGCCTGTCCCTGCTGTCCCCGAGCAGGGCACTGATGGCTTTGTGCTTCCAGGGGCACCTGTGGATTGAGGCCCTTGGCTTTCGACCACAGCTCGCTGGTCCGGGACTACGACTCCTCGGACAATGACTCTGGAGCCATGGGAACCTCTGATGTCCCTTCCCGTGTTGTGGATGGCCCTGGTGTCCCCCCGGGGACATGGCCTGGCATTGTCAGCATCCAGGTCACCCTGGAGAACGGGACGTGGCACATGTGCTCGGGGGCACTGATCCACCCGCAGTGGGCCGTGACGGTGGCACAGTGCTTCAGAGGGGATGGGTAAGGATGAACAGGGACAGGGATGTCCCCAGAGCAGGGTCAGAGATGTCCCCAGTGCAGGGTCAGGGATGTCCCCTCACAGCAGCGACACGGATGTCCCCACATCACTAGGGTGTCTCCACAACAGGGACAGGGATGTCCCCTCAGCAGGATCAGGGATGTCACCACAGGACAGGGATGTCCCCACAGCAAGGTCAGGGGGTATCTCCCCAGCACAGGGATGTCCCCTCACAGCAGTGAAAGGGATGTCCTCACAACACTGGGGTGTCCCCACAGCATGTTCAGGGTTGTCCTCACAGCACAGGGGTGTCCCCACGCCCAGGGATGTCCCCCTGAATTTTCAGGAGGAAATTCCCTTTCAGCAGGAAGGGAATTTTCCTGCTGCACCCTGTGCCTCTGCTCCCTCAGTCCTTTCTCCCTCTCCTGCCCCTCAGGGACTTCTCCAGGTGGAAGGTGGTGATGGGGGCCACAGACCTGGCTCAGCCGGGTCTCGAGTCCAAGCAGAGCCACATCAAGAGGGTCCTGAAGCACAGGCGCTACAACCCTGACACAGAGAGGAACAACATCGCCCTGGTGGAGCTGGACCAGCCCGTGGAGTGCAGCGACTACATCCAGCTGGGCTGTGTGCCCGACAGCTCCCTGGAGGTGTCCGAGCTGAAAACCTGCTACATCGCGGGCTGGAAAGCCAGCCCGGAGAGCGGTGAGTGCCCGCCCGGGGATGAGGAGGAGTTGGGGACAGCGGGGACACGGCCGGGCCGGCTAAAGGGGAGAGGCCAAAGCTGCCGGAGCCGGGCCCAGGGCGGGCCCGGGCGGGGACACGGCGGGACAGGAGCTGTGCCCGGCCCTGGGGCTGTGCCCCGAGCTCAGGGCTGTCTGTGTCCCCAGCCGAGACCCCGGGCGTGGTGCTGCAGGAGGCCAAGGTGCGGCTCATCGACGTCCAGCTCTGCAACAGCAGCCGCTGGTACGGGGGGGCCGTGCACCCCCAGGAGCTGTGCGCGGGGTACCCGCGGGGCGGCATCGACACCTGCCAGGTGAGGGCTGGGACAGGGAGCCCTGGGCCCTGAACACGGCCCTGGGATCCCCTGAGTGCCCTGAACACGGCCCTGGGATCCCCTGAGTGCCCTGAACATGGCCCTGAGATCCCCTGAGTGCCCCGAACACGGCCCTGAGATCCCCCTGAACACGGCCCTGAGATCCCCTGAGTGCCCTGAACACGGCCCTGGGATCCCCCTGAACACGGCCCTGAGATCCCCTCAGACCCCACACACGGCCCTGGGATCCCCTCAGACCCCACACACGGCCCTGGGATCCCCTGAGTGCCCTGAACACGGCCCTGTGGAATCCCCTCAGAGCCAGCGCGAGCACTCCTGAGCCGCCTCTCCCCTGTAACCCCATAAAATCCCCTCAGAGCCAGCAGAGGGAGCCCACAGCCCCACACACGGCCCCATGGGATGCCCTCAGAGGCCTGAACACGGCCCGTGGGATCCCCTCAGAGCCCACACACGGAATCCCCTCAGAGCCCTGAGCCCACACACGGCCCCATTGAATCCCCTCAGAGCTCTGAGCCCACACACATCTCCAGAGAATCTCCTCGGAGACCTGAACCCACACACGACCCCGTGGCATCCCCTCAGAGCCAACACGAGCACCCCTGAGCCCCCTCTCCCCTGTAACCCCATAAAATCCCCCTCAGAGCCAGCAGAGGGAGCTCACAGCCCCACACACGGCACCATTGAATCCCCTCAGAGCCCTGAGTCCAAACACGGCTCCAGGCAATCCCCTCAGCCCCACACACGGCCGCATGGAATCACCTCATGGCCCTGAGCCCCACACGCAGCTCCAGGGAATCCCCTCAGAGCCAGCAGAGGGAGCCCACAGCCCCACAGATGGCCCCATTGAATCCCCTCAGAGCTCTCAGTCCCACAGACAGATCCATTAAATCCCCTCAGAGCCCTGAATCCACACACGACCCCATTGAATCCCCTCAGAGCCCTGAGCCCACACACGTCCCCATGGGACCCCCTCAGAGATAGCACAGGGAGCCCTTGTCCCCACACACAGCCCCGTGGAATCCCCTCAGAGCCCTCAGCCCCACACACAGCTCCAGGCAATCCCCTCAGAGCCCTGAGCCCACATACGTCCTCATGGCATCCCCTCAGAGACAGCGCGGGCACACCTAACCCGCCTCTCCCCATTAACCCCATAAAATCCCCTCAGAGCCAGCAGAGGGAGCCCTCAGCCCCACACACGGCCCCATGGGATGCCCTCAGAGCTCTGAGCCCACACACATCTCCAGAGAATCCCCTCAGAGACCTGAACCCACACACGACCCCGTGGCATCCCCTCAGAGCCAGCACGGGCACCCCTGAGCCCCCTCTCCCCTGTAACCCCATAAAATCCCCTCAGAGCCAGCAGAGGGAGCCCACAGCCCCACACACGGCCCCATGGGATACCCTCAGAGCCCTGAGCCAACACACGGCCCCGTGGGATGCCCTCAGAGCCAGCACAGGGAGCCCTTGTCCCCACACACAGACCCATTAAATCCCCTCCGAGCCCTCAGTCCCAAAGAACGCCATGAAATCCCCTCAGAGCCCTGAGTCCACACATGTCCCCATGGCATCCCCTCAGAGCCAACACGGGCACCCCATAGCTCCTCTCTCCCCTCTAACCACATAAAATCCCCTCAGAGCCAGCGGAGGGAGCCCTCAGCCCCACACATGGCCCTGTGGAATCCCCTCAGAGCCAGCACAGGAACCCCTTGTCCCCACACACAGCCCCATTGAATCCCCTCAGAACTCTCAGCCCCACAGACCGCCCCATGGGATCCCCTCAGAGCCCTCAGCCCCACCAACAGATCCATTAAATCCCCTCAGAGCCCTGAGCCCCACACGACCCCATGGCATCCCCTCAGATCCTCTCTCCCCTCTAACCCAATAAAATCCCCTCAGAGCCAGCACAGGGAGCCCTTGTCCCCACACACAGCCCCATTAAATAATCCCCTCAGACCCCAGAGTACCAATCTCAGCCCACCCTGTCCTTTATCCCTGGCTGTCCCTTCCCTTTCCCATACATGGATCCCTGTCCTGTATCCCAGAGCTGCCACTTCCCATCCGTGTGTCCCTGTCCTGGTGTCCCTTTGTCCCCAAGGCCTGTCCCCTGTCCCAGAGCTGCCACTCCCCATCCGTGTGTCCCTGTCCTGCTGTCCCTTTGTCCCCAAGGCCTGTCCCCTGTCCCAGAGCTGCCATTCCCCATCCGTGTGTCCCTGTGCTGCTGTCCCTTTGTCCCCAAGGCCTGTCCCCTGTCCCAGAGCTGCCACTCCCCATCCGTGTGTCCCTGTCCTGCTGTCCCTTTGTCCCCAAGGCCTGTCCCCTGTCCCAGAGCTGCCATTCCCCATCCGTGTGTCCCTGTGCTGCTGTCCCTTTGTCCCCAAGGCCTGTCCCCTGTCCCAGAGCTGCCACTCCCCATCCGTGTGTCCCTGTCCTGCTGTCCTTTTGTCCCCAAGGCCTGTCCCCTGTCCCAGAGCTGCCACTCTCCATCCGTGTGTCCCTGTCCTGGTGTCCCTTTGTCCCCAAGGCCTGTCCCCTGTCCCAGGGCTGCCACTCCCCATCCGTGTGTCCCTGTGCTTCTGTCCCTTTGTCCCCAAGGCCTGTCCCCTGTCCCAGAGCTGCCACTCCCCAATCTGTGTGTCCCTGTGCTGCTGTCTCTTTGTCCCCAAGGCCTGTCCCCTGTCCCAGAACTGCCACTTCCCATCTGTGTGTCCTTTTCCTGGTGTCCCTTTGTCCCCAAGGCCTGTCCTCTGTCCCCAAGCCCATCCAGCTCTCCCTGTCACCCCAAGGTGTGTCTGTGCCCCCCAGCAGCCCCTGACCCCTCTCTCCTGGCGCAGGGGGACATCGGGGGACCCCTGGTGTGCAAGGACAATGACGGTGACTATTTCTGGCTGGTGGGGCTGGCGGGCTGGGGCCGGGGCTGTGCTGGTGACAAACGCCCCGGGGTGTTCACCTCCACCCAGCACTTCCACTCCTGGATGCAGCACCAGCTGGGAGTGGTGCCGCCCCAAACGGAGCCTCCGCAACCGCCCCCGGCCCCTCCTGTTGAGGAAGAGCCACCAGAACCGGAACCAGAACCAGAACCGATACCGGTGCTGGTGCCGGAGCCAGAACTGGAACCAGAACCGGCACCAGAACCAAAACCAGTGCCCATACCGGTGCCAATACCAGAACCAGAGCCCATACCAGAACCAGAAGAAGAGGAGGATGAGGAGGAGGAAGAAGAAGAACAACCAAAACCAACACCAAAACCAACACCAAAACCAAACCCCTTTATAACGATTTCATTCCCAAAGGCCGTCCTGCTGAGGTTCTTTGGGAGTCTGAAGCAGTTCCTGGAGTTCCTCAGGGACAAAATGGATTGAGCAGGAGGGGAAGCAGATCCAGGTCTGGCTGCAGGGGGTCACAAAAATTCACCCCCAAAATTGGAGCCATGGCTGTGCCAAAGCCACCCCAATGCCCAGGGCTGGTCTGTCCAGCTCATCACCCTCCTCTCCACCCACCCTGGTGATGAAATTCCCTTTGTTCTTGAAATAGAGATTATTGTTCCCAATTATCCCCATTGTCAGTCCAGTTGAGTCTCCTGGGCACAACAAGGATGGGACAATCTGGGGAAAAAAAAAGGGTTTGGGGGAGCTGAGGGGTGGCCAGGGAGGGAGGATGAGCTTGGGTGGAACTGATGGTTCTCCATCATCTCCAGCACCTTCTGATGGCTGGGACAGGGTCAAAAATCCCTCTGGGGCTTTTGATGTGACCCCCCAGTGATGACACCAATGACATCCCTGCTCATGGGCCACCAGCAGAGATGGGACAGCAGGGAAACCTGCGGGGGCTCCAGGAATATCCCAAAACTCACGGGATTCTGATGCCTTAGGGAGGCTGACCTGGAACAGAGACTGGGCAGAGCTGGAGAATAAAGTAGAGATTTATTGAAAGGTCTTTAGGATACACCTCGGGCAGGACAAGAGCCTGGCCAGGGCTACACCCAAAATGGGCACAAAATGGATCTAAAATGTACCCAAAATGGACCCAAATGGTCACAAAATGAACACAAAATGGACCCAAAATTGCCACAAAATGGTCACAAAATGAACCCAAAGTGATCACAGAATGGACCCAAAGTGATCACAAAATGGACCCAGAATGGCCACAAAATGGCCACAAAATGGACCCAAAGTAGTCACGAAATGAACATAAAATGGACCCCAAATGGTCACAAAATGGATCCAAAACGGACACAAAATGGTCACAAAATGGACAAAAAATGGTCACAAAAGTCCACAAAATGGCCACAAAATGGCCCCAAAATGGACACAAAAGTCCACAAAATGGCCACAAAATGGTCAGAAAACGGCCACAAAATGGTCACAAAACGGACAAAAAATGGTCACAAAAGTCCACAAAATGGTCACAAAATGGACCCAAAATAGCCACAAAATAGTCTCAAAATGGACCTAAAATGGACCTAAAATGGTCATAAAATGGACCCAAAATGAACACAAAATGGACAAAAAATGGCCACAAAATGGATGCAAACTGGACACAAAATGGACAAAATATGGACCAAAATAGTCACAAAATGGATGCAAAATCGACACAAAAGTCCACAAAATGGTCACAAAATAGACCCAAACTGGACACAAAATGGACATCTGTCACGAGGTCTCATGATTTTATAAGTTTTGGTCCATTTGCATATTGGAGTTTAATTGTCCAATTTCAGCTCCAGGCTTTGAGGTCCCATCCTTCTTGTTCTTCCCTCCAGCCACTCTTGTTTGTCCTTTTGGGCCTGAAAGTTGTCCTTTAGCAGGAAAAGGATTTGTTTTGTGTCCCTGATAATTGTCTCTGTGCAGAGCTGAGTGACACTGACTGTGAGCTCAGAGCTGCACCCCTGGGCACCACAGAACCTGAAATACATCAAAGCTCGAACTTAAGGCATCAATTAAAACTTAAGGTGATCAATTCCACCACCCTGGGGGAGGCACTGGACATTCCTGACTGGATTTTAGGAGATGTGAGCTCAATGTTTGGGGATTTCGGACACAACCACCAGCACTGGACAACTGGACAGCGACAAGAGCAGAACTGCTGGTCGGGCCTGTGCCGCCCACGGCCTGTCAGTTTGTGCTCTGACTTTGTGGTTTTAAGCCAATTTTTTCTGTATTTATTTTTCTTACATTTATTAGATCTTTTCCTCTAAATTGGAACTCTGAGTTCTAAACCTCCTGCTGGGTGTTTGTGTGGGGTTAGTTCCTCCCGCTGGTTCCACTCCAAACCAGCACAGGTGGAGAGGAGGAGAAATTTCTCCAGCCCAGGATTGCTCCAGCAGAGCCATCCCCAGGTGTCCCATTCCTGGGAAAAGTCATTGAGAGGGACAGGAATGGGAACAGCTGGAGCTGACAATGCCCAGGGATGTGGAGATGCTGGAAGTGCCACCCAGGGGTGTCCCCTCTGTCACAACCTCTGAGCTGCAAGGATCCCCCATCCTATTCCCCTGCTGTTCCCTCGGTCCCATTGGGATCCCTGGATCCGGGACATTCCCTCTGCTCCAGCGGGATCCCAAAGGCCCCTCCCAACCCCAAACACTCCAGGGTTCCACAGCTCGGTGCTGCCCCTGTCCCCCAGGCCAGCCCTGCCCAGGCCAGGCCATGGAACCGGCCCCTCTGTGACATCAGGCCGGGCCGGTGGCACCGCGGGCACCGCCAGGGCCCCGGGCACCAGAGGTGACACCTCTGCTCTGGCTCTGCCACCCGCGCTGGCACCGATGGCTTTGCTGTGGCTGCTGCTCCTGCTGGCCCTGGCCGGGCCCGTGGGGGGCACCTGGGACAGCTGCAGGTCAGTGTCCCCAGGGGGCTCGGGGACACTCGGGGCTGGCCTGGCACAGCCTGGGCACACAGGAGCCCCTCGGGGGTGCCTGTCCCTGCTGTCCCCGAGCAGGGCACTGATGGCTTTGTGCTTCCAGGGGCACCTGTGGTCTCCGCCCCATGGTTCTGAACGAAAGCTCCGCGATTCCCGAGTACACGTCCTCGGATTCTGGCAACAGCACCACCCTGGATGTCAATCCAGGGACCTGGACGGGCATTGCCAGCATCCAGGTCACCCTGGAGAACGGGACATGGCACATGTGCTCGGGGACACTCATCAACCATCGCTGGGTGCTCACAACTGCCCGCTGCTTCACCACGGCCGGGTAAGGAGGGGCAGGGACAGGGATGTCCCCAGAGCAGGGACAGGGATGTCCCCAGAGCAGGGACAGGGATGTCCCCTCAGCAAGGACAGGGATGTGCCCAGAGCAGGGACAGGGATGTGCCCAGAGCAGGGACAGGGATGTCCCCTCAGGAAGGACAGGGATGTTCCTTCAGCAAGGACAAGGATGTCCCCACAGCAGGGTCAGGGATGTCCCTGCTGTGGGGACAGGGATGTGCCCAGAACAGGGACAAGGATGTCCCCACAGCACAAGGATGTCACCACAGCAAGGACAAGGGATGTCCCCTCAGAAGGATAAGGGATGTCCCCACAACAGGGATAGGTGTCTATCTCCCCTCCTGGCTGTGGGCAGCAGAGGGTTGGGAATTGCAGGGCTGTGCCAGCCCCTGTCTCTGCTCCCTGTAACTCCCCACGGCCCTGCAGGGATATCCAAAAGTGGAAGGTGGTGTTGGGGGCCACGGACCTGAGCCAGCCGGGCCGCGAGGCCCAGGTGTTCTCCATCAAACGCATCGTGAAGCACAGACACTACGACCACGACTCGGAGAGGAACAACATCGCCCTGGTGGAGCTGCAGCAAACTGTGGAGTGCAACGACTACATCCAGCTGGGCTGTGTGCCCGACAGCTCCCTGGAGGTGTCCGAGCTGAAAACCTGCTACATGGCGGGCTGGAGAGCCAGCCCGGAGAGTGGTGAGTGCCCAGCAGAGCCCCGGGCCCGGGGGGGACACGGCGGGACAGGGGCTGTGCCCGGGGCTGTGCCCGGCCCCGCAGGGCCCCCGAGGGCCGTGCCCCGAGCTCAGGGCCCGCTGTGCCCGCAGCTCCCGGCCCGCGCCTGCTGCTGCAGGAGGCCAAGGTGCGGCTCATCGACGTCCAGCTCTGCAACAGCAGCCGCTGGTACGGGGGGGCCGTGCACCCCCAGGAGCTGTGCGCGGGGTACCCGCGGGGCGGCATCGACACCTGCCAGGTGAGGGCTGGGACAGGGAGCCCTGAGCCCTGAACACGGCCCTGGGATCCCCTGAGTGCCCTGAACACGGCCCTGGGATCCCCTGAGTGCCCTGAACACGGCCCTGGGATCCCCTGAGTGCCCTGAACACGGCCCTGGGATCCCCCTGAACACGGCCCTGGGATCCCCTGAGTGCCCTGAACACGGCCCTGGGATCCCCTGAGTGCCCTGAACACGGCCCTGGGATCCCCTGAGTGCCCTGAACACGGCCCTGGGATCCCCCTGAACACGGCCCTGGGATCCCCTGAGTGCCCCGAACACGGCCCTGGGATCCCCTGAGTGCCCTGAACACGGCCCTGGGATCCCCTGAGTGCCCCGAACACGGCCCTGGGATCCCCTGAGTGCCCTGAACACGGCCCTGGGATCCCCCTGAACACAGCCCTGGGATCCCCCAGACCCCACACACGGCCCCATTAAATCCCCCAGACCCCACACAGGGTCCCCACACCCCAAACTCAGCCTGGCCCGGTGCCCTCACAGCCCCGGGGCCCCACCACTGACGGGTGTCCCTTCCCCATCCCCGTGTCCCTGCCCAGTGTCCCCTTGTCCCCAAGGCCTGGCACTGTGCCCACAGAGCCCACCCAGTGCCCCCAGCAGCCCCAGCTTTGGATACCCTGGAATACCCTGGAATACCCTGGAATACCCTGGGATACCCTGGAATACCCTGGAATACCCTGGGATATCCTGGAATATCCTGAAATATCCTGGGATACCCTGGAATATCCTGGGATAACCTGGGATACCCTGGGATACCCTGGAATATCCTGAAATATCCTGGAATACCCTGGAATACTCTGGAATACCCTGGGATATCCTGGAATATCCTGGGATATCCTGGAATGTCCTGGAATGTCCCTTCCCTGCCCATCCCTGCTCCCTGTGCAGAGCCCACCCAGTGCCCCCAGCAGCCCCAGCTTTGGATATCCTGGAATATCCTGGAATACCCTGGAATATCCTGGGATACCCCGGAATATCCTGGGATATCCTGGAATGTCCTGGAATATCCTGGAATATCCTGGGATATCCTTTCCCTGTCCATCCCTGCTCCCTGTGCAGAACCCACCCTGAACAAGCCCCGTCCTGCTGCTGCTCTGGATCCTCCAGGCCCAGAGCGGAGCCTTTCCATGAGAATCCAGGCGGGAATGCAGCTCTGCAGGGCTGGGTATGGGAAAAGCCGGGCTGGAGCAGCCCCTGAGCCCTCTCTCCTGGCGCAGGGGGACAGCGGGGGACCCCTGGTCTGCAAGGACAACACCCAGGACAAATTCTGGCTGGTGGGACTGGCCAGCTGGGGCAGAGGCTGTGCCAGGGCCAGGAGGCCGGGGATCTTCACCTCCACTCAGCATTTCCACTCCTGGATCCGTTCCCACACCCGCCCGAGGCGGCCGAAGCCGAAGCCAACACCAACACCCACCCAGAGCTCACCACAGCCCAGCACCACCAGCAACGTTTCCTTCCCAAAACGCACCCTGATGCGGTTCCTTGAGAAGCTGCAGGAGATGTTGGAGCTCCTCAGGGAGAGGAGGGGGTGAGCAGGAGGGGGAGCAGATCCCACTTGTGGCTGCAGAGGGTCTCCAGCTGCCCCGTTTTTTGGGGCTGTGGCTGTGGGGCTGAGGGCAGCCCCGGTGTCCTGCCCAAGCTCCTGTCCCGAGGCCTCACCGAGGCTGGAGTTGATTTAAACTTTGGAAATAAAGTTGTGTTCCCCGTGGTAGGGATTTAAAGATGGAATTGTCCAGTTTAAAACCAAACCCTTGCTCCCGCTCCTTCCTTTTCCCACTTGAAATCACCACAGGCAAAGATCAGAGGTTAAAACCAATTTACTGCAAACAGCCATGAGATAAGGAGAATCAAACCATTATTTGCATCAATATTAGTAAGAAAAGGTGTAAGACAAAGCAGTGATTCACATGGAAAGCCTGGGACAACACCCTACAGGTTTTATCCCACTGGAAATAATGCCCTTGTCCATGGAAGTGAGAGTCCCTTGCCCCTGGCAGTGACATTGGGGTCACTGCCAGATATGGGGGGAAAAAATGATTCCTGTGGCCAAAATTAGGACACCCATCATCTGCAGCCCTGGGTAAAACAACCAGGGGACAATGTGGGGAAAAAGGAGCAGGGTTGGCTCCTGGTTTTTGGGGACAGAGCCAGGGAGGGGAGGTGGAGAGAGGGAGAAACTTCTCCAGGATTCCTCCAGCAGAGCCTCAGGTGTCCCATTCCTGGGAAAAGGCATCGAGAGGGACAGGAGTGGGAACAGCTGGAGCTGGAAGTGCCCAAGGGTGTGGAAGTGCCACCCAAGGGTGTCCCCTCTGTCACCAGCTCTGAGCTGCCAGGATCCCACATCCCATTCCCCGCTGTGCCCTCAGTCCCATTGGCATCCCTGGATCTGTGAAATCCCCTCTGCTCCAGCAGGATCACAGCTCCCAGGAGCTGCCCTGCCTCTGGAGAAGGCACTGGAGTGTGACATTTCCTCCTGGAACAGGAGCTTTCCTGTCCAAAACCTCACCTGGAACACCCCACACAGACCCCATCAATCACCCTGCTCACATTCCCTTTTGGGGTCTCCCTGACCCCATTGACCCAAAGCCTCCCTGAGCTGTGGGGCCCCTCCCAAACCGAGCTGGCAGATTTGGGCTGAGGGCTCAGGGATTTTTTGGGGGGATGTCAGCGCGGGGAGCAGCGGCAGCAGGAAGGTTTGGGGCTGCACTCGGGGGAGCAGCAGGGCTGCAACGAGGCGTCCCGGCCCTTCCCCATCTGGCTCTCCCCGAAGTCCAGGCGCTGCTCCAGCAGCACTTTCTGCAGGGTGATGTCCCTGAGCACCTGCAGCACCTCGGGGCCCGCCCGGCCCTGCAGCAGGTCGTAATTCTCCGCAGGATCCGATTCCAGGTCGAAAAGCAGCGGGGGAAGGTGAGGGGTGAGCGGGGTCAGCCCGTGGCACGCCTGGTCCGGGGTGGTGCCGCTGTGGAAAGAACCTGAAAAACAAAAACAAAAACAATCCCAAAAAACCAAACCAAACCAAACCAAACCAAACAAACAAACAAACAAACAAAAAACCCCAACAAAACCCCCCCCAAAAAAACCCAAACAAAAAAAACCCCACCACACACAAAAAAAAACCCCACAAAAAAAACCCAAAACAAAACAAAAAAAACCCAAAAAAACCCCAAACCAAACCAAACCAAACAAAAAAACCCAAACCAAAACAAAACAAAAAAACCCACAAAAAACCCCCCACAAAACACAAAACAAACAAACAAACAAAACAACAACAAAAAAAAAAAAAAAAAAAAAAAAAAAACAAAAAAAAACACAAACAAAACAAAAAAAAAAAAAAACAAAAAAAAAAACAAAAAAAAAAAAAACAAAAAAAACTTCTAGCTGAGCTCAGAGCCTTCTCCCGGAGCTCTGGGTAGGGAGGGCTATTCCAAAGATCCCAAAAAAAAAACTTTTTGGGAAGAGGCGGCACTGACCTTGGGTGTAGTAATGAGCCTTGTACTTGCCCAGGCGGACGGCGAAGGGGCCGTGCAGGGGGTCGGGGGATGGAGGGAAGAAGAACACGGCCTGCCGGGGGCTCTGGGGGGACAGCAGGGCTCAGCTCAGCCCGACAGCCCCCCCGAGGGCAGGAACAGGATGAGACCCCCGCGGGAGCCCCCAAACTACAGCTGGAATGAGGCTGGAGAGCGGGGATGGAGCTCACGGGGCAGCCTGGGGAGAGCTGGCACCGGCCAGGCTGGACAGCAGCTCCCAAAACCTGGATCTGCCTGGATCCGGCTGCTCCTGCTCTCCCAGGCTGTTCCTGCTCTCCCAGGCTGTTCCTGCTCTTGGATCTGCCCGGATCCCAGCTGCTCCTGCTCCTCCAGGCTGTTCTTGCTCCTGGATCTGCCTGGATCCGGCTGCTCCTGCTCTCCCAGGCTGCTCCTGCCCCTGGATCTGCCCAGAACTCAGCTGTTCCTGCTCCTCCAGGCTTCTCCAGGCTGTATCTGCTCCCCCAGGCTGTTCCTGCTCCTCCAGGCTTCTCCAGGCTGTTTCTGCCCCTCCAGGCTGCTCCTGTCCCTGGATCTGCTCAGACCCCAGCTACTCCTGCTCCTCCAGGCTGTTCCTGCCCTTCCAGGCTGTTCCTGCCCCTCCAGGCTGCTCCTGCCCCTGGATCTGCCCAGAACTCAGCTGTTCCTGCTCCTCCAGACTCCTTCAGGCTGTTCCTGCTCCCCCAGGCTGTCCCTGCACTTCCAGGCTGCTCCTGTCCCTGGATCTGCTCAGATCCCAGCTGCTCCTGCTCCTCCAGGCTGTTTCTGTTCCCCCAGGCTTCTCCTGCCCCTCCAGGCTTCTCCTGCCCCTCCAGCTTGCTCTTACCCCTGGATCTGCCCAGATCCCAGCTCCTCCTGTTCCTCCAGGCTCCTCCTCCTGCCCCTCCAGGCTGCCCCAAGCCCCAGGCCAGCCCCACTCACCTTCCCCGACCCGAAGAGCAGCGGGCTCAGGTCGAATCCATCCAGGGCCACCTTGGGAAGGGCAGCTCCAGCCAGGGAGCTCAGCGTGGGCAGGATGTCCAGGGTGCTGGCCAGCTCGTGGGTCACTCCTGCCACGGGGAAATGTCCCCTCAAGGACCCATGCCACCATCCCCAGCCCTGCTTTGTCCCCTCAGAGTGTGACCCAGACAGAACATTCAGTGTGGGCAGGATGTCCAGGGTGCTGGCCAGCTCATGGGTCACTCCTGCCATGGGGAAATGTCCCCTCAGAAACCCATCCCACCATCCCTGGTCCTGCTTTGTCCCCTCGGGGTGGGAAATGTCCCCTCAGGGACCCACCCCAGCCCTGCTTTGTCCCCTCGAGGTGGGAACTGTCCCCTCAAGGACCCACCCCAGCCCTGTTTTGTCCCTTCTGGGTGTGACCCAGCCAGGACACTCGGCGTGGGCAGGATGTCCAAGGTGCTGACCAGTTCATGGGTCACTCCTGCCATGGGGAAATGTCCCCTCAGGGGTCAATCCCACCACCCCCAGCCCTGTTTTGTCCCCTCGGGGACACCTGGCTCACCTGGGGCGATCCTGCCCGGCCAATAAGCCACCGCCGGCTCCCTCATGCCGCCCTCGTAGGTGGTGCCCTTGCCACACTTGAGGTGACCGGCGCTGCCACCGCGGGCCATGCGCAGGGTGGATGGGCTGGGGACAAGGGCTGGGTGTCACCAAAGGCCACGCTGGTCCCGCCCTGCTGCCGCCAAGGGGACAGGGACAAGGGTGGCCTGGTACCAGAGTGACTCTGTCACCCTTAGGGGTGGTGCAGGAGATGGGACACACCCGGGCAGGGCACCCCAAACCGGTGTCACCCGCATATAGGGGACTGGGGGACATTTGAGGGTGTCACATGCCTGGCCTAAACCCTGGGGGACATTTGGGGGATGTCACACTGCTGGCCCAAACCTTGGGGACATTCTGGGGATGTCACACTCCTGATCCAAACCCTGGGGGACATTCTGGGGATGTCACACTCCTGATCCAAACCCTGGGGGACATTTGGGGGATGTCACACTCCTGGCCCAAACTTTGGGGGACATTTTGGGGGGTGGTGGCCCAAACCTTTGAGGACATTTAGTGGCTACTGACCCAAACCCTGGAGGACATTTAGGGGGTGCTGTCCCAAACCCTGGGGGACATTCAGGGAGTGCTGGCTTAAACCTTTGGGGACATTTGGGGGTGTCACACTCCTTGCCCAAACCCTGGGGGACATTTGGGGTGTGTCACACTCCTTGCCCAAACCCTGGGGGACATTTGGGGTGTGTCACACTCCTGGCCCAAACCCTGGGGGACATTTGGGGGATGTCATATTCCTTGCCCAAACCCTGGGGGACATTTGGGGGATGTCACACTCCTGGCCCAAACCCTGGGGGACATTTGGGGTGTGTCACACTCCTGGCCCAAACCTTGGGGGACATTTGGGGTGTGTCACACTCCTGGCCCAAACCTTGGGGGACATTTGGGGGATGTCATATTCCTTGCCTAAACCCTGGGGGACATTTAGGGGGTGCTGGTTCAAACTTTTGGGGACATTTAGGGGGTGCTCTCCCAAACCCTGGTGGACATTTGGGTGTGTCCCACTCCTTCCCAAACCCTGTGAGGCTCCTGCAGAGCCCACCCACAAACACACCGAGATCCCACCCTGTGTCCCCTCCAGAGCATCACCCCGGGGTGCCACCTTTCCCCACCCCACCCGTGCCCCACCCAGCCCCCCGCCCGCCCCCTGACCCGTTGTCGGAGGTGAAGAACACCAGGGTGGAGTTCTCCAGGCCGTTTTCCTGCAGCGCCTGCAGCAGCTGCCCCACGGAGCCATCGAACTCGGCCAGGGCGTCCCCAAAGGGTCCCCGGCTCGTCCTCCCTGCGAATTCCCGGCTGGCGAACTGCGGGTAGTGCGTGTGCTGGGGAAGGGCACAGAGCACCGCCATCAACCCCCTGGAGGTTAAATCCCCTGCCCTGTCCGTCCCGGGGACGCGGAGAGGTGACAGAAGCCACCAGCCGAGAGGAGACTTGTCCCCGAGTCTCGGGGGAGAGGGTGGGGAGTTTTCCCCGTGGAAAAAGAAGGGAAGGGTCCCAGAAAGGAGGAGCCTAAAAGGGTGAGGGTCTGGGTTTGGGGTGGGAATGGCAACCCTGTGCAGGAGCAGAGTTTGGGGAGATGCTTCCCTGTTCTCCCCATGGGATTCAGGCTCCCTTCCCTTTTCCCTTCCCATTCCTTTTCCCTTCTCCCTTCCCATTCCCTTCCCTTCCCTTCCCTTCCCTTCCCTTCCCTTCCCTTCCCTTCCCTTCCCTTCCCTTCCCTTCTCCATTCCCTTTTTTCCTTCCCTTTTCCTTTCCCCTTCCCTTTCCCCTTTCCTTTTCCCTTCTCCTTTCCCTTCTCTTTTCCTTTTCCCCTTTTTCCTTCCCTTCTTTTCCCTTTTCCCTTCCCTTTCCCCTTTTCCCTTTCCCTTCTCCTCTCCTTTTCCTTTTCCCTTCTCCCTTCCCCTTTCCCTTCTCCCTTCCCTTTTCCTTTCTCCCTTTCCTTTTCTTTTCCCTTCTCCTTTCCCTTCCCTTTTCCCTTCTCCTTTTCTTCCCCCTTCTCCCCTCCCTTCCATTTTCCCCTTCCCCTTTTCTCTTCCCTTCTTTTCCTTTTCTTTTTCCACTTTCCCTTTTCCACTTTCCCTTTTCCCCTTTCCCTTCCCTTTTCCCTTCCCTTCTCCCTTCCCATTTTCCTTCCCCCTTTCCCTTCCCCTTCTCCCTTTCCCCTTTTCCCTTTCCCTTCCCTTTTCCTTTCTCCTTTTTCCCTTCTCCCCTTTCCTTTCCCCTTCCCCCTTTCCTCTTCTCCCCTCTTCCTTTTCCCCTTCTCCCTTTTCCCTTCCCCTTCTCCCTTCCCTTCTTTTCCCTTCTCCCTTCCCACTTTCCTTCTCCCTTTCCTTTTCCCTTTTCTCTTCCTCCTTCTCCCTTTCCCCTTTCCCCTTTCCCCTTCTCCCCCAATCCCCCATCCCAACCCCGCACATGCGAGGCGTAGTAGAGCAGGAAGGGGGTTCCCCTGCGGGCGCAGTCGGCGATGAACTCCCGGGAGAATTTGTTGTAGAGGGGGACGAGCTGCGGGAAGGAGACGGGCTGCTGGACGATGCTCTGGTTCCACAGCAGCGGCAGCGGCACCACGCCCTGGTCACACGTCCCGAAGCATTTGGTGTCGGGGGGGAAGCACGTCAGGTTCTGGCAGGGGCCCTGCAAAACAAAAAAAGTGGTTTGGTTTGGTGGTGTGGTTTTTTTTTTTTTTTTTTTTTTTTTTTTTTTTTTTTTTTTTTTTTTTTTTGTTGTGGGATTCAGGCTCTGCAGGGTTGGAACTCTGGAGTGGAGGAGCATCCGTGGATGGCAAAGAGAGGGAACTCTGCAGAGCTGAAACATGTGGGTTTATTGGAAGGGTGGTGGGGAAAAAGGGAAAAGGGAAAAAGGTTAAAAGGGCTTTGCCTTCAGCCACCAGCCTGGGCTGAAGAGATGCCCCAAAGAGAGAATGGGGAGAGAGAGAGGGGGTGAACTGGGTTGGAACTCTGGAGTGTGGGAGCATCTGTGGATGGCAGGGAGAGGGAACTCTGCAGATCTGAGATGTTCTAGAAATATGTGGTTTTATTGCAAGGGTTGTGGGTAAAAAGGGCTTTGCCTTCAGCCACCAGCCTGGGCTGGAGGGAAGCCCTAAAGAGAGAGGGAGGAAGAGGGTGTGAGGTGAGGGAGGTTGTAGTGGTGTGGTTTTGGTTTTATCAGTTTTATGGATGTATTTGTTCCTTGTATTAAGTTCGTTTTTATAAGTTGTAATGGTTTGCCCCATGTCCCACCCTCATTGGTTTCACCCCAACCCCAGTTATGTGTCAGTCAGAAGTTTTCCAGCCCCTGGGCCTTGTCTGTCACTTTGGGGTCTCTCCCAAAAGTCTGTAAAGTTCCAGGAAAAAACCCATGTGATGGGACAAGACTTCAGCTGTCTCCCCACCCGAGTTATTAATTTGTTACTACATATGTCATTTATCCAGAGAGCCTTTTGCCCCTGATTTGTCCCCAGTTAAACCCATCCCTGAGTTCCTCCCCACAATAAAAGGTGTTGCATTCGGGGGTTTCAAAAAAAGACTTTTTTTTCCCCTCGCTTTTCCCCTGCTGCTTCTGCTGGGGCAGAAAAATAAATAAATGATGAATAAAGCCAGCAGTTAACCCAGAACAGCCTCTCTCTTTTTTCCTGCTGTCGTTGCTTCACTCCTTTGGGCAAGACAAGAACTCACAGGGTCGGTGAGGTTCACCCTGTTACTGAGCTGTGCCCCCTTTACTGTTGAGGTGTCAGGGCTGGCCAAGACAGAGAAAAGACACCTCAACAGGAGGAAAAAGAGCTAAGAGGGGTGAGAGGGATGAGAGTAAGAGGTAAGAGCAAGAGGTAAGAGAGAGGTAAGAGCAAGAGAGTGAGGACCTGGTTCCAATCCATTCTATCTCCTTGTGTGTTGAATGTTCTAATTTACAGTGACCAATTGGCACTAGAACAAAACCTATAAACTTTGCACGCAGCTTATAGAACTGCTCTATCACCATATCATCCTATATCCTAAACTCTAAAGAGACTTTTCATATCAATTTTTTCCCTGATGCCTTGGCAGGGTGGAGAGGGGCCACATTCTTGGGTGATTTTGTTTTCTGTCCTTCCACCCATCTCCAGCTCATCCCCGTCTTCCTCCCTGCCGTGATCACATCTCAGAACTGGCTTTTATTTCTATTTCACTCACAGGTTTTACATCTCCAGTATTTCTTACCAGGCAATCACATCCACAAGCCCTTCCCGTCCCATCTTTCCCAACACTGGAGGTTGAGAATTTGAGATTTTTTGACCCTCAAGCAAATGCTAAATTTGACTTGAGGATGTGGAAAAGGCTCCCAAAATGGAGTGATGGCACTGGGGGTTGTGGGTTTGTGGTTTGGATAGGATTGTGTGATCTCACAGGGTGAAAAACTTACATTTCAAGATTTTTAATAAATAATAATTTTTTTAGCAATATTTTTTAGTAATTTTTTTAAAGTAATATATATGGGGCGAGATGGAGGATTTAAGGTTTTGTCTAAGTCCTTCTTCTTCACCTTCTTGGTTTTGGGTGGTTTTTTTGTATTGGGTGAAAAGAATCCGCATTGAGGGCCTTGGGTGGTCAATTATTGGGTCAAAAATATAGATAATACAGGTGATTATATAATATTATATATATAGTGTTATATAAACATTATAAATATATTTTATATATCAATAATATCTTATTATATTATATATTATATATCTTATAGTAATAATATATTATATATAAATATAGATATTTTTATATATTCATATATATGCATATATAAATATATAAAAACATATATAAACATATATAAAAAGATATATTATATATAAAATGTATATAATAATATATAATAACATATAATAACATATAATATAACATAACATAATATAATATAATGTAATTTACATTATATTATATTATATTGTAATAATACATTATATTATTATATTTATAATACAGTATATTATAATAGTTATATTATATTTATTTATCATTATATTTATAGCATATATTATATTTATAATACAATATCATACTATTATATTTATAATATAGTATATATTTATAACATATAGTTATAATATAATATTACATTATATTATTATAATAATATAATATAATATAATATATTATATTATATTATATTATATTATATTATATTATATTATATTATATAAATTATATTGTATTATATTGTATTATATTGTATTATATTGTATTATATTATATTATACATTTTATATATTTTATATATTTTATATATAAAATATATTTATTATTATTATTATTATTATTATTATTATTAAAATATTATTAAAATATTATTATTAGGGGTGATTAGCACTCAAATAACCTTTGAAATAATTAGAGATACTCCATTTTACCTCCACTTTCCACCTTGCTGATTAGAGCTCATGACTCACAAGGCCATGATCGAGATAATAATTAATTAACACCCAGTCCCGACACAAAACCTGCCACTCCCATGTGTTAATCCTGCTCCAACACCAAGAAAAGAAGATAACAAATCCAAACTGCTGCAGGACGGGGAAGGGAAGGAACAACAAAGTTCCTTCCCCATCAGAAACCCCAAAACCGCACCAAGACTGCCCCAGTTCCTTCACCCTGAGCTGGAGAACTCTTTGCTCTTGGAGTTGTTCATTTTACAAAGGTGACAGCCCAGGTGCCCCAGTCCCATCACCCACGGGCAGGTTTTGTGTCTGGGTTTGTAGGAAAGGGAAACAAGAGAAGAGTTTTGAAAGTTTCATTTTTCTTTTTTTTTTTTTCCCTCTCCTTTTCTTCTTTTTCCTTAGTGTGTGTTAATAAACTATCTGTTGACCTTAAGTTTGGGGCCTGTTTTTTGCCTTTTTCTCCCCAAATCTCATCTCCCAGAGGGGAAAAAAAAAGCAGAAAATCAAACAACTCCTCTAAATTTGGCCAAACAGAAATCTGGTGAATAAAATCTATCTGATCACTTTTAAGTTAAGCTCCTTCTCTTTAAGTTAAGCCCCCTCTCATTTTCTTCTTTTAGACAGGTAATAAAAACTGTCTGTTTACTTTTAAGTTGGGTCCATTTTGCCTTTTTCTCCCCAAATCCTGCCTCCCAGAGGTAAAAAATGAGCAGACACTCAAACTGCTACACTAAATTGGGCCAAATAGAAATTCAACTAACATAAAACCACCACAGTGACCCTTGAGCAGCCTGGGAAACTGCTGAAGAGAAGGGAAGAAGAGAAGGGTTTTGAAAGTTCAATTTTTATTTTTCTTTCCCTCTCCTTTTCTTCTTTTAACTTGTATGTTAATAACTATCTGTTGACCTTAAGTTGGGGCCTTTTTTTTGCCTTTTTCTCTCCAAATCCCATCTCCCAGAGGCAAAAACGAGCAGACACTCAAATCACCCCTCTAAATGTGGCCAAACAGAAATTCAGGAAGGTGAACCCACCACAATGACCCATGAGCATCCTGGAAAACTGCTGAAGAGAAGGGAAGGGTTTTGAAAGTTTCGTTTTTCTTTGAAAGTTTCATTTTTCTTTATCTTTCCCTCTCCTTTCCTTCTTTTTCCTTAGTGTGTGTTAATAAATTATCTGTTGACCTTAAGTCGGGGCCTGTTTTTTGCCTTTTTCTCCCCAAATCCCATCTCCCAGAGGCAAAACCCGAGCAGACACTCAAACCACTCCACTAAATTGGTCCAAACACAAATCCAGGAAGGTGAACCCACCACATTCACCCCCAGAGCCCCTCACCTGGTCGTGGGAATAGGGCACTCCTAGGAAATGATCGAATCCCTGGTGCACGGGCAGGAAGGAGCCGTTGTGGCCAAAGCCCAGGTGCCACTTGCCCACCATGGCCGTGGCGTAGCCCCGGGCCTTGAGCAGCTCGGCCACGGTCACCTCGGCCAGCGGGAGCCCCCCGCGGGAGCCGGGATCGAACACACCGGGGTAGACCCCCGAGCGCACCGGGAGGCGGCCGGTCAGCAGTGCGGCCCTGTGGGGACATGGGGACAGCTCAGGGACAGGTCAGGGGACAGGGGGACACCAGGGGTGGCACTGATTGAGTGTCCTGGGACAGCACCGACTGAGTGTCCTGGGACACCGGGAGGCGGCTGGTCAGCAGTGCGGCCCTGCGGGGACACGGGGACACGGGGGACAGGTCAGGGACAGGTCAGGGGACAGCAGGGGTGGCACTGACTGAGTGTCCTGGGACAGCACTGACTGAGTGTCCTGGGACACTGGGGGTGGCACTGACTGAGTGTCCCGGGATAACACTGACTGTCTGTCTCAGGACACTGAGGGTGGCACTGAGTGTCCCAGGACAGCACTGACTGAGTGTCCCAGGGCACCGGGAGGCGGACGGTCAGCAGTGCGGCCCTGCGGGGACATGGGGACAGCTCAGGGGACAGGTCAGGGGACAGGTCAGGGGACACCAGGGGTGGCACTGACTGAGTGTCCTGGGACACTGGGGGTGGCACTGACTGAGTGTCCCAGCGCACCGGGAGGCGGCCAGTCAGCAGTGCAGCCCTGTGGGGACATGGGGACAGGTCAGGGACAGTGGGGACACTGGGGGTGGCACTGACTGAGTGTCCTGGGACACCGGGGACAGCACTGACTGAGTGTCCTGGGATAACACTGACTGTCTGTCTCAGGACACTGAGGGTGGCACTGACTGACTGTCCTGGGACAGCACCAACTGAGTGTCCTGGGACACCGGGGGTGGCACCGACTGTCTGTCCTGGGA
Source organism: Zosterops lateralis (assembly GCF_965231275.1). NCBI lineage: Eukaryota > Metazoa > Chordata > Aves > Passeriformes > Zosteropidae > Zosterops > Zosterops lateralis. Next base: position 73,392,496 of record NC_139765.1, read on the forward strand.
CACTGGGGATGGCACTGACTGAGTGTCCCAGGACACCGGGGGTGGCACTGACTGAGTGTCCCAGGACACTGGGGGTGGCACTGACTGACTGTCCTGGGATAGCACCGATGGTTTATCCCGGGACACCGTGGGGTCAGCACTGATGGTTTATCCTGGGACAGCACTGACAGTCTCTCCCGAGACACCACGGGTCTATTTCCCCGTCTATCCCAGGACACGGAGTGTTGTCCTCCCATCGCTCCCGGTCCCTCAGTCCCATCCCTGCCTCTTTATCCCGGGTCCCTCAGTCCCATCCCCACCCCGTTTATCCCGGGTCCCCCCAGTCCCATCCCCACCCCGTCTATCCCGGGTCCCTCAGTCCCATCCCCGCCCGTCTATCCCGGGACACCCCAGCTCCATCCCCACCCTTTATCCCGGGTCCCTCAGTCCCATCCCCGCCCGTTTATCCCGGGACACCCCAGCTCCATCCCCACCCCGTCTATCCCGGGACACCCCAGCTCCATCCCCACCCCGTTTATCCCGGGACACCCCAGCTCCATCCCCACCCTTTATCCCGGGACACCCCAGCTCCATCCCCACCCTTTATCCCGGGACACTCCAGCTCCATCCCCTCCGTCTATCCCGGGTCCCTCAGTTCCATTCCCTCCCGTCTATCCCGGGACACCCCAGTCCCATCCCCACCCTCTATCCCGGGTCTCTCAGTCCCATCCCCACCCTTTATCCCGGGTCCCCCAGTCCCATCCCCACCCTTTATCCCGGTTCTCTCAGTCCCATCCCCGCCCCTCTATCCCGGGACACTCCAGTCCCATCCCCACCCTTTATCCCGGGTCTCTCAGTCCCATCCCCGCCCCTCTATCCCGTTCCCGGCGCGGGCCGTACCGGGACGGGCTGCAGACGGCGGCGCTGCTGTAGAAATCGGTGAAGCGCATCCCGCGGGCCGCCAGCCGGTCCAGGTGCGGCGTGGCGGACGAAGGGTGCCCGTAACACCCCAAATCCCCGTAGCCCAAATCGTCCGCCAGCACCAGCACGAAATTGGGGCGGGGGGCGGCCGCGACCACCACGGGCAGCACCAGCAGCATCAGCCAGGAGAGGCCCTGCGGCCCCATGGCTCTGCCCTCACTGTGTCCCCTGGTGTCGCGGTGCTGTCCCCGGTGTCCCAGTGCTGTCCCAATTGTCCCCGTGCTGTCCCCGGTGTCGCCGCCGCCGTCCCGGGGCGGTCCCGGCAGTGGGGATGGGATCATGTGACGCGCGGGGCATGCTGGGAGTTGTAGTCCTCCAGTGGTGATGCCAATATGGGATAACTGGGAATGGGCACAGAGCAGGGCAGGGATATCCCAGAGCATGGGATCGCCTATGGAAAACTCGTGGAAATCACCTGGGAGGAGATTTCACACTGCTCTGGTCTCTGCTCAGGGCTGGGCAGAAGTTGTGCCTCCTGTGCAGGTGGAATTCCTGGGATCTATCCCTGCCCTTTCCACTGGTGACACTGCTGGGACACCCGGAGGAGAGCCTGGAGCCTGCTCCTGTAGCAGGAGGAGTAGGATGGGTCCTGGCAGCTCAGAGGTAGGAGTTGGTGACAGAGGGGACACCCCTGGGTGGCACTTCCAGCACCTCCACAGGACTCTGGCACTGCCAGCTCCAGCTGTTCCCATTCCTGTCCCTCTCAATGACTTTTCCTGGGAATGAGACACCTGAGGCTCTGCTGGATCAATCCTGGGCTGGAGGAGTTTCTCCCTCTCTCCACCTGCCATCACCCACCCCTCCCTGGCTCCCCCTCCTCTGTCCCCAAACCAAGAGCCAACCCAGCTCCTTTTTTCCCCCCAAATTGTCCCCTCCTTCTTTTCCCCAGGAGACTGAACAGGACAACGAGGATAACTGGGAATAGGAACAACTCTATTTGAAAAGAACAAACTGGATCCACCACCGGGGTGGGCCCAGGGCAGGAGCACGGGCAGGGCACAGCACCCTGGGCACCAGGACTGCCTTTGGCCCCACAGCCACGGCCCCAAGCAGGGAACGGTTGCCACAACAGCATCAGCTCAATCCTGCAGCTCAGGCTTCCTCTCCCTTCAGGAACTGCAGCAGCTCCAGCAGCAGCTTCAGGAACTGCCCCAGGATCCGCTGTCGGTAGGAAATACCCGTGTAATCCTCTGAATCCCCAGTGCTGGATTTCTCCTGATCTCCCACATCCGAGTCCGACTCTGCCTCCGGCTCCGGAGTTGGGAGAGGCTCCGGTGGAGGAACATCAGCTTCTGGTGGCAGCAGCCCCATCTGGACCTGCATCCAGGTGTGGAAGTTCTGGATGGAGGTGAACACTCCGGGTCGCTTGGCTCCAGCGCAGCCTCTGCCCCAGCTGGTCAGTCCCACCAGCCAGAAATAATCACCAGTGTTGTCCTTGCAGACCAGGGGTCCCCCGCTGTCCCCCTGCGCCAGGAGAGAGGGCTCAGGGGCTGCTCCAGCCCGGCTTTTCCCATGCCCAGCCCTGCAGAGCTGCATTCCCGCCTGGATTCTCATGGAAAGGCTCCGCTCTGGGCCTGGAGGATCCAGACTGGGGCTTGTTCAGGGTGGGCTCTGCACGGGGAGCAGGGATGGGCAGGGAAGGGACATCCCAGGATATTCCAGGGTATTGCAGGGTATTCCAGGATATTTCAGGATATTCCAGGGTATTCCAGGATATTTCAGGGTATTCCAGGATATTCCAGGGTATCCCAGGATATTTCAGGATATTCCAGGGTATCCCAGGATATCCCAGGATATTCCAGGGTATCCCAGGATATTTCAGGATATTCCAGGATATTTCAGGATATTCCAGGATATCCCAGGGTGTTCCAGGATATCCCAGCATATCCCAGGGTATTCCAGGGTATTCCAGGGTATCCAAAGCTGGGGCTGCTGGGGGCACTGGGTGGGCTCTGTGGGCACAGTGCCAGGCCTTGGGGACAAGGGGACACTGGGCAGGGACACGGGGATGGGGAAGGGACACCCGTCAGTGGTGGGGCCCCGGGGCTGTGAGGGCACCGGGCCAGGCTGAGTTTGGGGTGTGGGGACCCTGTGTGGGGTCTGAGGGGATTTAATGGGGCCGTGTGTGGGGTCTGGGGGATCCCAGGGCCGTGTTCAGGGGGATCCCAGGGCCATGTTCAGGGGGATCCCAGGGCCCTGTTCAGGGGGATCCCAGGGCCGTGTTCAGGGCACTCAGGGGATCCCAGGGCCGTGTTCAGGGGGATCCCAGGGCCGTGTTCAGGGCACTCGGGGGATCCCAGGGCCGTGTTCAGGGGGATCCCAGGGCCGTGTTCGGGGCACTCAGGGGATCCCAGGGCCGTGTTCAGGGCACTCAGGGGGTCCCAGGGCCGTGTTCAGGGCTCAGGGCTCCCTGTCCCAGCCCTCACCTGGCAGGTGTCGATGCCGCCCCGCGGGTACCCCGCGCACAGCTCCTGGGGGTGCACGGCCCCCCCGTACCAGCGGCTGCTGTTGCAGAGCTGGACGTCGATGAGCCGCACCTTGGCCTCCTGCAGCAGCAGGCGCGGGCCGGGAGCTGCGGGCACAGCGGGCCCTGAGCTCGGGGCACGGCCCTCGGGGGCCCTGCGGGGCCGGGCACAGCCCCGGGCACAGCCCCTGTCCCGCCGTGTCCCCCCCGGGCCCGGGGCTCTGCTGGGCACTCACCACTCTCCGGGCTGGCTCTCCAGCCCGCCATGTAGCAGGTTTTCAGCTCGGACACCTCCAGGGAGCTGTCGGGCACACAGCCCAGCTGGATGTAGTCGCTGCACTCCACGGGCTGGTCCAGCTCCACCAGGGCGATGTTGTTCCTGGCCGTGGCGGGGTCGTAGTGCCTGTGCACCTGCAGGCTCTGGATGTGGCGCAGCTCGGCCTCGGGGCCCGGCTGGCTCAGGTCGGTGGCCCCGATCACAACTTCCCACCTGGAGATGTCCCTGAGGGGCCGCAGAGGGGGAAAGGATTGGGGGAGAAGAGAGACGGGGTGCAGCAGGAAAATTCCCTTTCCTGTACTGGGGACACCCCTGAACCTGCTGTGGGGACACCCCAGTGTTGTGGGGACATCCCTGTGCTGTGGGGACACCCCTGAAGCTTCTAAGGTAACATCCCTGACCCTGCTGTGGGACATCCCTGACCAAACTGTGGGGACATCCCTGACCCTGCTGTGAAGGGACATCCCTGACCCCACTCTGGGGACATCCCTGTACTGTGGGGACACTCCTGATCCTGCTGTGGGGACACCCCTGAACTCCCTGAGGAACATCCCTGACCCAGTTGTGGGGACATCCCTGACCAAACTGTGGGGACATCCCTGTCCCTGTTCTGGGGACATCCCTGTGCTGTGGAGACACTCCTGACCTTGCTGTAGGGACACCCCCGAACCTTCTAAAGTAACATCCCTGACCCAGTTGTAGGGACATCCCTGATCCTGTTGTGGGGACACCCCTGAACCCCCTGAGGAACATCCCTGACCCAGTTGTGGGGACATCCCTGACCAAACTGTGGGGACACTCCTGACCAAACTGTGGGGACACTCCTGACCAAACTGTGGGGACATCCCTGTCCCTGTTCTGGGGACATCCCTGTGCTGTGGGGACACTCCTGATCCTGCTGTGGTGACATCCCTGAACCTTCTAAGGTAACATCCCTGACCCAGTTGTGGGGACATCCCTGACCAAACTGTGGGGACACTCCTGAACCTACTGTGGGGACAGCCCTGTCCTGTAGTGACATCCCTGACCTTGCTGAGGGGACATCCCTGACCCAGTTGTGGGGACACCCCTAACTGAACTGTGAGGACACTCCTGTCCCTGATGTGGGCACACGCCAGACCAAGCTATGAGGTGACCCCTGATCCTGCTGAGGTGACATCCCTGTCCCTGCTGTGGGGACATCCCTGTGCTGTGGGGACATCCCTGAATCCGCTGAGGTAACATCCCTGACCCAGTTGTAGAGACATCCCTGACCAAACTGTGAGGACATCCCTGACCCTGCTCTGGGGATCACTGTGCTATGGGGACACTCCTGATCCTGCTGTGGGGATATCCCTGACCCTGCTGGGGGGAAATCCCTGACCCAGTTGTGGGACATCCCTGACCAAACTGTGGAGACCTCCCTGACCCTGAGGGGACATCCCTGAATCAGCTCTGGGGACATCCCTGACCCTGCTGTGAGGGGACAACCCTGACCCCACTCTGGGGACAGCCCTGTCCTGTAGTGACATCCCTGAACCCTGCTGAGGGGACATCCCCGACCAAACTGTGAGGACATCCCTGACCCTGCTGTGGGGATATCCCTGACGGCGCTCTTGGGACATCCCTGTCCTGTAGTGACATCCCTGACCCTGCTGAGGGGACATCCCTGTCCCTGCTGTGAGCACACCCCAGACCAAGCTATGGGGATACCCCTGACCTCACTGTGGGGACACCCCTGTCCCTGCTGTGGGGACACCCCTGTCCCTTCCCCTCCTTACCCAGCCCCATAGAAGCAATGTGCCACCGTCACCACCCACTGCGGGTCGATGAGCGCCCCGGCACACATGTGCCAGGTGCCGTTCTCCAGGGTGGCCTGGATGCTGATGACCCCGGGCCAGGCCCCCGGGTGCACCCTGGAGCCCCCCGTCTCCTGCGAGGAGCCCTGGGACGATTCCAAGGGCTCGTAGTCGCTTTCCTGGGAATATTCCGGAACCATGGAGCTGTGATCGAAAGCCATGGGGCGCAACCCGCAGGTGCCCCTGGAAGCACAAAGCCATCAGTGCCCTGCTCGGGGACAGCAGGGACAGGCACCCCCGAGGGGCTCCTGTGTGCCCAGGCTGTGCCAGGCCAGCCCCGAGTGTCCCCGAGCCCCCTGGGGACACTGACCTGCAGCTGTCCCAGGTGCCCCCCACGGGCCCGGCCAGGGCCAGCAGGAGCAGCAGCCACAGCAAAGCCATCGGTGCCAGCGCGGGTGGCAGAGCCAGAGCAGAGGTGTCACCTCTGGTGCCCGGGGCCCTGGCGGTGCCCGCGGTGCCACCGGCCCGGCCTGATGTCACAGAGGGGCCGGTTCCATGGCCTGGCCTGGGCAGGGCTGGCCTGGGGGACAGGGGCAGCACCGAGCTGTGGAACCCTGGAGTGTTTGGGGTTGGGAGGGGCCTTTGGGATCCCGCTGGAGCAGAGGGGATGTCCCGGATCCAGGGATCCCAATGGGACCGAGGGAACAGCAGGGGAATAGGATGGGGGATCCTTGCAGCTCAGAGGTTGTGACAGAGGGGACACCCCTGGGTGGCACTTCCAGCACCTCCACATCCCTGGGCACTGTCAGCTCCAGCTGTTCCCATTCCTGTCCCTCTCAATGCCTTTTCCCAGGAATGGGACACCTGGGGATGGCTCTGCTGGAGCAATCCTGGGCTGGAGAAATTTCTCCTCCTCTCCACCTGGGCTGGTTTGGAGTGGAACCAGCGGGAGGAACTAACCCCACACAGACCGCGGGGATTTGGGGATTTGGGGATTTGGGGCGGGGAGGGATCGGATCGGGGGAGAGCGGCCACGGAGGGGCGGGGGGGATGTGTGTCCCCTTTGGGGACAGAGCCATTGTCACCTCCTGTCCCTGATCCCAAAGATTTGTGTCCCCTTTGGGGACAGAGCCATTGTCACCTCTGATCCCAAAGATTCGTGTCCCTTTGGGGCTGATCCCAAATCCATCCCTCCCCACGGGTCCCCAGGTGACAGATGGCCGCAGGTGACAGGTGACAGATGGCTCCGGGATGTCCCCGAGCCTGTTCCCGACACTGTTTCCTACAGAAATCCCCCAGAAATCCCCCAGAAATCCCCCAGAAATCCCACAAACAGCTCCTGCTGCGCTCCATCTGCGCCTGGGGGGGAACACCGGGGGTGGCACCGCCGGGGACACAGGGGACACTCCGGGGGTGACAACAGGATGGGAGGGGACACCGGGGACACTCTGGGGACACACCGGGGGTGGCAACAGGGGGGACACACCAGGGACACTCCGGGGGTGGCAGCAGAAGGGGAGGGGACACTGGGGACACTTTGGGGACACTCTGGAGGTGGCAGCAGGAGCAGAACACCGGGAGTGGCACCGGAGGGGACACAGGGGACACCAGGAGTGACAGTGGGAGGGACACACCGGGGACACTCCGGGGGTGGCAGCAGGATGGGAGGGGACACTGGGGACACTTTGGGGACACTCTGGGGGTGGCAGCAGGAGGGAACACACCGGGAGGTGGCACCGGGGGGGACACAGGGGACATTGGGGGTGGCAGGAGGAGCGGGGGGTGGGGACACTGGGGACATTATGGAGGTGGCAGCAGGATGGGAGGGGACACAGGGGACACACCGGGGACACACCAAGATTTGGGATATCCCACAATTTCTCTGTGCTTGTGCTGATTTCTTGTGTTTCTGGTGGTGTTTTATGAGGGGTTGTTTATTATTATTATTATTAATAATAATATTATTAATATTATTACTTTTCTTGTGTTCCTGATGGTGTTTAGTTTAGTTTTGCTTTATTTTATTTTATTTTATTTTATTTTATTTTATTTTTAATTAATTTCTTGTGTTCCTAGTGGTGGGTTTGTTGGGTTTTTTTTTAATTTCTTTTTTGAGTGTAATTTTTTTTTTTTTTTTAATGCAATTTTTTTTGAGTGTATTTTTTGGGGTGTAATTTTTTTGAGTGTAAATTTTTGAGTGTAATTTTTTGAGTGTTTTTTTTTTCCTGAGTGTAATTTTTGAGTGTTATTTTTTTTTTCCTGAGTGTAATTTTTTAATGTAATTTTTTGAGTATAATTTTTTTAGTGTAATTTTTGAGTGGATTTTTTTTTTTTGAGATTTTTTTGAGTGAAATTTTTTTTCAGTGTATTTTTTTAGTGTAAATTTTTTTTTAGTGTAATTTTTTAAATGTAATTTTTTGAGTGTATTTTTTGAGTGTATTTTTCTGAGCTTAAGTTTTTGAACGTAATTTCCTTTTTTTTCAGTGTAATTTTTGGGAGTATAATTTTTTTTTTGAGTGTAATTTTTTTTCTCGAGTGCAATTTTTTTCTGAGTGCATTTTTTTGACTGTAACTCTTTGAGTGTATTTTTTTGACTGTAATTTTTTGAGTGTCTTTTTTTTTTTTTTTTTTTTTTTTTTTTTTTTTTTTTTTTTTTTTTTTTGTGGCAGCCAGAATTCCTCAATTCTTTTTTTCCATCCAGGCAATTCCCGGTGCTGTGAGATTTTTCCTGCCCAGAATTCCCTGAATTTCCAGCTCCGCTCTAGGTGGCAGCAAATCCACGGCTGGGGACCCGTTTTTGGGTTAAAATCCCAGAATTTCAGAATTCCTGAGAAGATCAAAATCCTAAAAATCCTAAAAATCCCACCTGGAGCTCCGGCAGCTTTGGGAATGTCCCAAAACATTCCCAAAAAACCCAACAGCCGGGGGGGGGGGGGGGGGGGGGGGGGAAATCCTCTTCCTAAAATCCAATCCAGGATTTAGGGGTGAGGCTGGATGGGTTATCCTGGGATTTATGGGGTTATCCTGGAATTTATGGGATTATCCTGGAATTTATAGGGTTATCCGGGAATTTATAGGATTATCTTGGAATTTATGGGGTTATCCCACCTGGATGGGTTATCCCAGGATTTAGGGGTGAGGCTGGATGGGATTATCCCTTTATTTATGGGGTTATCCTGGGATTTATGGGATTATCCCAGGATTTATGGGGTTATCCCAGGGTTTAGGGGTGAGGCTGGATGGGATTATCCCTTTATTTATAGGGTTATCCTGGGATTTATGGGGTTATCCTGGGATTTATGGGATTATCCCAGGGTTTAGGGGTGAGGCTGGATGGGTTATCCTGGGATTTACGGGGTTATCCCTTTATTTATGGGGATAAATCCTGGAATTTATGGGGTTATCCCACCTGGATGGGTTATCCCAGGATTTAGGGGAGCAGCTGGATGGGGTTATCCCCAGATTTATGGGCAATCCCGGCTGGATGGGTTATCCTGGGATTTATGAGTGTGCCTGGATGAGGTTATCCTGGGATTTATGCTGTGGCTGGATGGGTTTGTCCCAGGATTTATGCGTTATCCCAGCTGGATGAGGTTATCCCGGTATTTAGGGGAGCAATTGGATGGAGTTATCTCTGGATTTAGGGGTGAAGCTGTTTGGGGTTATCCCAGCTGGATGGGTTTATCCTGAGATTTATGGGTTATCCTGGAATTTATGGAGTTATCCCAGCTGGATGAGTTTATCCCAGGATTTAGGGGTGTGGCTGGATGGGGTTATCCCGGGATTTTTGGGTTGTCCCAGGATTTATGGGTAATCCCAGCTGGATGAGGTTATCCTGGGATTTATGGGTGTGCCTGGATGGGGTTATCCCGGGATTTATGGTGTGGCTGGATGGGGTTGTCCCTGGATTTATGGGTTATCCCAGCTGGATGGGTTATCCCGGGATTTATGCTGTGGCTGGATGGGGTTGTCCCAGGATTTAGGGGAGCAGCTGGGTGGGGTTATCCCCAGATTGATGGGTAATCCTGGCTGGATGGGGTTATCCTGGGATTTATGGGTTATCCCAGCTGGGATGGGGTTATCCCAAAATTCAGGGGTACAGGTGGATGAGGTTATCCCGGGATTTATGCTGTGACTGGATGGGGTTGTCCCTGGATTTATGGTGTGGCTGGATGGGTTATCCCGGGATTTATGGTGTGGCTGGATGGGCTATCCCGGGATTTCGGGCAGTGTGGGGCTGGCTGTGCAGGGACAGGGGCTTTGTCCCCTCCTGTGTCACTGCTGGGGACACACCCCTGTGTGGGGACAGCCCCACACCTGAGCCTTTCCTGGACCCTGCCTGGATCTTTTCCAGATCCTGACCAAACCCTGTCCCAAACCCTGCTTGGATCCTGCCTGGATCTTCCCCAAATCCTGCCCAGACCATTCCCAAACCCTGTCCCAATCCCTGCCTGGATCTTTCCCAAACCCTGCCTGGACCTTTCCCAGGCCCTGCCCACCCCATCTAGATTTTTCCCAAATCCTACCCAAACCCTGCCTGGATTTTCCCCAGATTCTGCCCAAACCCTGCCCGGATTTTTCCCAAATCCCACCCAAACCTTGCCTGGATTTTCCCCATTCCTTATCTGGATCTTTCCTAAATCCTGCCCAAACCCTGCCCAGACCTTTCCCAAATCCTACCCAAACCCTTCCTGGATTTTTCCCAAATTCTGCCCAAACCCTGCCCGGATTTTTCCCAAATCCTGCCCAAACCCTGCCCGGATTTTTCCCAAATCCTGCCCAAACTCTGCCTGGATCCTTCCCGGCCCTTCCACAGCCACGTGTCCAGGAAACAGCTGAATTGTGCAGGAATAGAAAACTCAGGATATGGGCGTGGAAGGGGAATTTTCCCTGGGAGGTGCCAGCCCTGCCTGTGTGCCCAGGCAAGAGCCGGGTGGGATCAGAGGGATCCAGAGGGGATCAAAGGGATTCCAAAGGGATCCAGGCAGGATCAGAGGATTCTGATCTCAGCCCTGATCCCTGATCTCACTCGGGTGCCTGCCAGGAAGTCAGGGATCCTGGTTTTGGGATCGCTGCTTTTCCAGAGGAATGGTTTTCCAGGGATGGGCTGGAAGGAGCAGTTGGCATCGTCCCATATTCCTGGTGCTGCCCCATATCCCTCTTTTCCTTTTCTAGCCCATTCCTGCCCCATTGGGCTGTTTTCTCAAGCAGGAATTCCCATTCCTGATCCCATTCCCAATCCCATACCTGTGTGAGGCTCCAGCCCCATTCCCACCATCCCAGCACCCCCTGGTGTTTTCCCAAGCAGGAATTCCCACGGCTGGGGGCCAGTCCTGATCCCATTCCCCAATCCAATCCCACTCCCCATCCCATCCCATTCCCCAATCCCATTCCCCAATCCCATTCTCCAATCCCATTCCCATTTTCCCCATATAATTCCCAATCTCGTTCCCATTCCCAATCTTGTTCCCATTCCCAATCCTCTTCCCCATTCCAATCCCTGATCCCATTCCCCATCCAGCTCCCCATCCCAATTCCAATCCCATTCCCCATCCCATTCCCATTTGCAATCCCAATCCCATTCCCCATCCCATTCCTGATCCCATTCCCCATCCCATTCTCACCATGCCATTCCTGATCCCAATCCCCATTCCTGTTTTCCCCATATCATTCCCATTCCCCATCCCATCCCCGATCCCACCCCAATCCCATTCCCCATCCCATTCCCATTTCCCTCCCGCCCCACTGGGATTTGTTCCCAACAATCCCAATATCGGCTGCGGGGCCGCTGGAATTGTCCCGGCTCCTGGAGAATTCCCGGAATCCCGGAATTGGGGGACAGGTCATCCTCAGGAGCTCGGCGCCTCCTCGGCTCCCTCACAGGAAATCCGGGAAGTTTCCTTTCCGTGAGGTCAAAAAATCCCAAAAAAATCCCAATGAAAATCGCGGGATCCGAACCAGGCCAAAGGACAAACCCCTGAGGTGACAACGGTGACACGGAAAGAGGAGGAGGGGACACAAATCCCAGGGAATGCTGGGGAGCTGTCCCAGAGATGGACATGTCCCCTCTGTCCCCTGTGTCCCCTGTGTCCCCTCTGTCCCTCTATCCCCTGTGTCCGTGTCCCTGTGTCCCCTGTGTCACTATGTCCCCCCTGTCCCTGGGGACAGCTCTGGTGACAAAGCGGGGACAGCTGTGGGGCAGGGCTGTGGCAGGAGGGAGGGTGGCACTGGTGGCACTCAGGGCACAGCCGTGGGTGGCTTTGTCACACTCCTGAGCTCCTGTAGTGCCACCAGGCCTTGGACACATGGGGACACACGGGGCGGGGGGGGGGGGACAGGGACACATGTGGGGACAGGGGACACACATGGGGACATGAAGAAGGGATGGGGACAGGGTGAGGTGACAGGGACACACATGGGGACACACATGGGTGACAGGGACACATGTGGGAACAGGGTGGAGGGGACAGGGGACACATGGGGGGGTGACAGGGACACACATGGTGACATGGGGGGTGACAGGCACAGGCACACGTGGAGGGACAGGAAAAAGGGGGGTGGGGACATCTGGAGGGACAGGAAAAGGGGGATGGGGACACAGGTGGCCGGGTCTGGGGACACCTAAGGGACAGGAAAAGGGGATGGGGACAGGAAAAGGGGGGATGGGGACATCCGGGGGACAGGAAAAGGGGACGGGGACAGCCAAGGAGGGCAGCTGGAGGGGCCTGGGGACACCCAGGGGACAGGGGACATGGGGACACCCAGGGCCGGCACCTTCCCTGCCAAGGGTGACAGCGCTGTGACGTGGCCCTGCGCCCGGCGGGAGCTGTGACCTTGTCCCCTTTGTCCCCTTTGTCCCCTTGTCCCCGCCCAGCTCTGGCACTGCCCGCTGCTGTCCCCGGCCACGCCTGCCCAGGCCAGTGCCACCGCCTGTCCCTTTGTCCCCCTGTCCCTGTGTCCCTCTGCTCCCATGTCCTGTCCCTTTGTCCCAGTGTCTCTCTGTCCCAGTGTCCTTCTGCCCCCATGTCCCTCTGTCCCAGTGTCCCTTTGTCCCCTTGTCCCTCTGTCCCCATACCCCTGTGTCCCTATGTCCCAGTGTCCTTCTGTCCCTGTGTCCCTGTCCCTGTATCTCTCTGTCCTCTGTCCCCGTGTCCCTGTGTCCCCCTGTCCCAGTGTCCCTCTGTCCCCGTGTCCCTCTGTCCCCCTGTCCCCCTGTCCCAGTGTCCCTGTGTCCCCTGTCCCCGTGTCCCTCTGTCCCCCTGTCCCCCTGTCCCAGTGTCCCCCTGTCCCAGTGTCCCCTGTCCCCGTGTCCGAGGGGGGTTGTGGCCGTGCCCGCCTGCCCCGCCCCGGTCCCGCAGGAAGGGACAATCCCGGTCCCGCCAAGGTGTTTCCTGCTCTGCCGGCAGGGCCGGGCCGCGCCTGCGGGGCTGGGCTGACCCTGGGGCTGAGCCCAGAGCTGGGAATGGCCCCAAAGCTGGGCAATTAACCCAAATCTGGGGCTGGCCCCAAAGCTGGGGCTGACCCCGGCGGCTGGCCCCAAAGCTGGGCACTGACCCCAAAGCTGGGGCTGACCCCAAAGCCGGGCACTGGCCCCAAAGCTGGGAGTGACCCCACTGTAGTCCCAAATCTAGGAGTGACCCCAAAGCTGGGGCTGGCCCCAAAGCTGGGGCTGCCCCAAAGCTGGGGCTGACCCCAGAGCCGGGCACTGACCCCAAAGCTGGGGCTGACCCCAGAGCTGGGAATGGCCCCAAAGCCGGGGCTGGCCCCAGAGGTGGGCACTGACCCCAAAGCCGGGCACTGACCCCAAAGCCGGGCACTGACCCCAGAGCTGGGGCTGACCCCAAAGCCGGCACTGACCCCAAAACTGGGCACTGACCCCAAAGCTGGGAGTGACCCCACTGTAGTCCCAAATCTGTGAGTGACCCCAAAGCCGGGCACTGGCCCCAAAACTGGGCACTGGCCCCAAAGCTGGGAGTGACCCCAAAGCCGGGCACTGACCCCAGAGCTGGGGCTGGTCCCAAATCTGGACACGCCACATCCCCCCTGTCACCCGCAGTCCCCTGTGTCACCCTGTGCCCTGTCCCCTCTGTGTCCCCCAGGTGTCCCCCCGGGCTGTCCCCTCTGTGTCCCCTCTGTGTCCCCATGGATGACCCCTCTGTGTCCCCATGGATGTCCCCTCTGTGTCCCCCAGGCTGGTCCCCTCTGTGTCCCCATGGATGTCCCCTCTGTGTCCCCATGGATGTCCCCTCTGTGTCCCCCAGGCTGGTCCCCTCTGTGTCCCCATGGATGTCCCCTCTGTGTCCCCATGGATGTCCCCTCTGTGTCCCCCAGGCTGGTCCCCTCTGTGTCCCCATGGATGTCCCCTCTGTGTCCCCATGGATGTCCCCTCTGTGTCCCCCAGGCTGGTCCCCTCTGTGTCCACAGGGCTGTCCCTATGGGTGTCCCCTCTGTGTCCCCATGGATGTCCCCTCTGTGTCCCCTCTGTGTCCCCGGGGCTGTCCCTTTGTATCCCTCGGTCTATTCCTGCTGTTCCCCCGGGCTGTCCCCCTGTGTCCCCCCCTGTGTCCCCCCCTGTGTCCCCCTGTGTCCCCCCCTGTGTCCCCATGGGTGTCCCCCTGTGTCCCCCTGTGTCCCCTGTGTCCCCCTGGCCGGGCTGTTCCCGCTGGGGGCGCGGCGGGCGGGCGGGCGCGGGTGTCCCTTGTCCCTTCCTGGCAGGAAAGGGGCCGAGCTGCCGCCGCCGGGGCCGGGACTTCCCTGCGGGATCCGGGCCCGGGACTTTCCTGCGGGGTCCGGGACGGCGGGGAGCGGCACCGACACCGGGCCAGGTACCGACACCGGGCCAGGTACCGACACCGAGCCCGGTACCGACACCGGGCCAGGTACCGACACCGAGCCAGGTACCGACACCGGGCCAGGTACCGACACCGAGCCCGGTACCGACACCGGGCCGGGTACCGACACCGAGCCCGGCACCGACACCGGGCCAGGTACCGACACCGAGCCAGGTACCGACACCGAACCCGGTACCGACACCGAGCCCGGTACCGACACCGGGCCGGGTACCGACACCGAGCCAGGCACCGACACCGAGCCAGGCACCGACACCGAGCCAGGTACCGACACCGAACCCGGTACCGACACCGAGCCCGGTACCGACACCGAACCAGGTACCGACACCGGGCCAGGTACCGACACCGGACCGAACCGGGCCGGGCCAGGGGGGGTCCCGCCGCCCCCTGAGCCCCACACCGGGTTATGGGACCGGGAGAGGATGGAGTGGGGCCGGGACCGGGAAGGGATGGAGCGGTGCCGATACCAGGAGCACAGGAGGGGATGGAGCGGTACCGGTACCGGAGGGGATGGAGCGATACCGGGAGGGGATGGAGCGGTACCGGTACCAGGAGAGGCAGCACAGGAGGGGATGGAGCGGTACCGGGAGAACCGGGAGGGGATGGAGCGGTACCGGTACCGGCAGGGGATGGAGTGGTACCGACACCGGTACCAGGAGCACAGGAGGGGATGGAGCGATCCCGGTACCGCTCCTTCCACTCCCGGTACCGGTACCGGCTCATCCCCGGAGCTTTGAGGGTTCGGGACTCACCGAACCAGCCCCAGGGTCCTGAATCCCCTCCTGGACCAACCAGCACAACTCAGGATAGGGGGAAAAGAAAGAAAAAAAAACCCCAAACTCAAAGCACCGGGACCACCAAAAAGAAAACCACCGAACTTTTTTTTTTTTTTTTAAATTTAATTTAATTTTATTATTTCTTTTCTCTCCCCGCGGTTCTCCCGCCCCTTCCCGTTACCATGCCAACTCTCCTAAAAAACCCAAGCCAGCCCCGCGCTGCTCGGCGGCGGCGGCGGGGGCCGAAATCCGCCCTGCCAGATCCTTTCCCTTCCTTTCCCCTTCCCGGCCCTTCCCCGCCCGGCCCCGGGGCCACCGGCCGCCGCCACCGGGGCCACCATGGCCCGGGACGCCCCCAGGTAACCGCGGGGGACGAGGAGGAGGATGGTGATAGGGAAGATGAGGATGGGGATGAGGAGGATGAGGATGATGAGGAGGAGGATGGGGATGAGGAGGATGAGGATGATGAGGAGGAGGAGAAGGAGGAGGAGGATGAGGAGGAGGAGGGTGAGGAAGAGGATGAGGATGATGGTGATAAGGAGGAGGATGATAAGGAGGAGGATGAGGAAGAGGATGAGGATAAGTATGATAAGGAGGATGAGGATGAGGAGGAGGAGGAGGATGAGGAGGAGGAGGAGGATGAGGAGGAGGATGATGATGAGGAGGATGAGGATGAGGATAAGAAGGAGGAGGATGAGGATGATAAGAAGGAGGAGGAGAAGGATGATAAGGAGGAGAAGGATGAGGAGGAAGAGGATGAGGAGGATGATGATGATGATGATAAAGAGGAGGATGAGGATGATAAGGAGAAGGAGAAGGAAGAGGATGATGATAAGGAGAAGGAGGATGAGGAGGATGATAAGGAGGATGAAGATGATGGTGATAAGGAGGAGGATGAGGAGGATGAAGATAAGGAGGAGGAGGAGGAGGATGATGATAAAGAAGAGGAGGATGAGGAGGAGGAGGATGAAACAGCGTGGGATGTGTGGGATGATGCTGATGATGCTGATAATGCTGATAATGCTGATAATGCTGATAATGCTGCTGCTGATAATGAGGAGGATGATGCTGATAATGAGGAGGAGGAGGAGGGTGTGGGAGGCAGCTCCGGGGGTGTCTCTCTCTCTCTCCCCAGGCTGGGGGCGGCTCCGGGAGCAGCGGGGGGATGGACAGACGGATAAACCCAGGGCTGGAGGCCAAAGCTCGGGATTCCAGCCCGGAGCGGGGGAGGAAACGGGGCGGGCTCGGCCTGGGGCCCGCAGGGACCCGCGAGGGGAGTTTTTGGAGCCCTGGTGGATTTTTTTGGAGCCCCGGCAGCTCCAGGAGGGGAGTTTTTGGAGCCCTGGTGGATTTTTTGGAGCCCCAGTAGCTCCAAAAGGGGATTTTTTGGAGCCCCGGTGGATTTTTTGGAGCCCCAGCAGCTCCAGGAGGGATTTTTTTGAGCCCCGGTGGATTTTTTGGAGCCCCAGCAGCTCCAGGAGGGATTTTTTGGAGCCCCGGTGGATTTTTTGGAGCCCCAGCAGCTCCAGGAGGGATTTTTTTGGAGCCCTGGTGGATTTTTTTGGAGCCCCAGTAGCTCCAGGAGGGGATTTTTTGGAGCCCCGGTGGATTTTTTTGGAGCCCCAGCAGCTCCAGGAGGGGATTTTTTGGAGCCCCGGTGGATTTTTTGGAGCCCCGGCAGCTCCAGGAGGGGATTTTTTGGAGCCCCTGGTGGATTTTTGGAGCCCCGGTAGCTCCAAAAGGGGATTTTTTGGAGCCCTGGCAGCTCCAGGAGGGGGGTGAGGCCGGAGAGGTCGGGGGGATTTTTAAATTTTTATTATTACTATTATTTATTTATTTATTTATTTTTTTTTATTATTATTATTACTACTACTATTATTACTATTATTATTATTATTTTTAGTCCAGGCCTGGTGTTGGTTTTGTGATTTGGGAAGAATTTAAGTGAATTTTTCCCATTAAAATGCTGATTTTTGGGGACTGGAGTTGTGTCCAGTCAGGCTGGGACGGGACAGGAGCTGTTCCCTGAGCTCAGGGGGTGCTGGACACCCCAAATTTATGGGATTTATGGGATTTATGGGATTTGTGCTCCTTTCTGGGCCTCCCCCCTCCCCTCAATACCTTCACCAACCGCTGGAAAAGTGAATTTTCCCTTCCTCTGCTCTTCCCAACCTGAGCAAAAAAAGGCACCGAGGAGGGAATTTTTTATTCCCAGAAAATAAAATTGGAATTATTTGGATGGGAGGGAGTTTAGAGCTTGTTCTGATCCAAAGGGGGGGATGATTTTCACTCTTGGGCAGCTCCAGGGGTGGGGCATCGCTGGGATTTTGGAGTTTTTGGGGTTTTTTTATTTGTGTTGTCTGTGAGCCTTAAATATCCCAAACTGATGGAGAATTCCTGAATATTCTTGATTTTGGGGGGAATTCTGCTTTTCCCTCCCCTGAATCCCAGGGATCCATCCCAGTCCCAAATTCCAGGGATCCATCCCGGTCCTGAATCCCAGGGATCCATCCCGGTCCCGAATTTCAGGGATCCATCCCGGGCTCCTTTTCCTTCTTCCCAAATTCTAGAGGTCCAGCCCAGGCTCCTTTTCCAGCTCCCGAATCCCAGGGATCCATTCCGGGATCATTTTCCCATTTCCCAAATCCCAGGGATCCATCCAAGTTCCGAATTCCAGGGATCCATCCCAGTCCTGAATTCCAGGGATCCATCCTGGGCTCCTTTTCCCGTTTCCCAAATTCCAGGGATCCATCCCGAGCTCCTTTTCCCATCCCCTTAATTCCAGGGATCCATCCGGGTCCCGAATTCCAAGGATCCATCCCAGTCCTGAATTCCAGGGATCCATCCCAGTCCTGAATTCCAAGGATCCATCCTGGGATCATTTTCCATCTCCTGAATCCCAGGGATCCATCCCGGGCTCCTTTTCCCTCTTCCCCAAATCCCAGGGATGCTCCTGGGAACACCGAGAGATGGGAAAGGGAAGCCCAGGCTTCCTCCCTGGAATATTTGAGAGGGGAAAGGGAAGTTCCAGCTGCTCCCTTGGGATACAGGAGAGAAGGGAAGAGGAGCCTGGAACACCGAGGGGTGGGAAAAGGAGCCTGGGATGGATCCCTGGGATTCAGGAGAGGGAAAGAGGAGCTCAGGCTGCTCCCTGGAATTCAGGAAAGGTTCTCCTTTCCCTCTCCCACTGTTCCCAGGGAGCAGCTTGGACGCCCCCTCTCCTCTCACAGTGTTCCCAGGGATCAGCCTGGGCTCTTTCCATGTTCCAGGAATCATCCTGGGCTCCCCTTTCCCTCTCCCAGTGTTCCAGGGATCCATCCTGGGCTTCCTTTCCCTGTTCCAGTGTTCCATGGAGACATCTTGAGCTCCCCTTTCCTGTCCCTCGGTGTTCCAGGCTCCTCTTTCCTTCCCTCCCGTATCCCAAAGGGAGCAGCTGGAACTTCCCTTTCCCCTCTCAAATATTGCAGGGAGGAAGCCTGGGCTTCTCTTTCTCCTCCCTCAGTGTTCCAGGGAAGCAGCCTGGGCTCATTTTCCCTCTCTCAATGTTCCAGGGAAACATCCTGGGCTCTTTCCTTGTTCCCTGGATCACCCTGGGTTCCCCTTTCCCACCCCTCAGTGTTCCCAGGGATCAGCCTGGGCTTCCCTTTCCCATCTCTCAGTATTCCCAGGAAGCATCCTGGGCTCTCTCAGTGTTCCAGGGAACATCCTGGGTTCCCCTTTCCCTCTCAGTGTTCCCATGGAACAGTTTGAGCTCCCCTTTCTCCTCTCCCAGTTCCCAGGGATGCAGCCCAGGTTTCCTTTGCCTCTCCCAGTTTTCCATTCAGACATCCTGAGCTCCCCTTTCCTGTCCCTCGGTGTTCCAGGCTCCTCTTCCCTTCCCTCCTGTATCCCAAAGGGAGCAGCTGGAACTTCCCTTTCCCCTCTCATATACTCCAGAGAGGAAGCCTGGGCTTCCCTTTCTCCTCCCTCAGTGTTCCCAGGGAACAGCCTGGGCTCCTTCCCTATTCCAGGGAACATCCTGGGCTTCCCTTTCCCATCTCTCAGTGTTCCCAGGGAGCATCCTGGGCTCTCCCAGTGTTCCAGGAATCATCTCAGGTTCCCCTTTCCCACCCCTCAGTGTTCCAAGGGAGCAGTCTGCACTCCCCCTCTCCTCTCACAGTTCCCAGGGAAGCAGCCTGGGCTCTCCCAGTGTTCCAGGGATCAGCCCGAGTTCCCTTTCCCTCTCTCAGTGTTCCAAGGGAACAGCTTGAGCTCCCCTCAGTGTTCCAGGGAACATCCTGGGCTCTTTCCCTGTTCCCTGGAGCATCCTGGGTTCCCCTTTCCCTCTCCCACTGTTCCCAGGGAGCAGCCTGGGCTCTCCCTCTCCGCTCCCAATGTTCCAGGGAAAGCTCCTGGGTTTCCCTTTCCCACTGTTCCCATGGAACAGCTTGGACTCCCCCTCTCCTCTCATAGTTTCCAGGGGAGCAGCCTGGGCTTCCCTTTCTCCTCCCTCAGTGTTCCCAGGGAGCAGCCTGGGCTCTTTCCTTGTTCCAGGGAGGCATCCCTGGCTCTCCCAGTGTTCCCTGGAGCATCCTGAGCTCCTTTCCCTGTTCCCTGGAGCATCCTGGGCTCCCCTTTCCCACCCCTCAGTGTTCCCAGGGATCAGCTTGGACTCCTCCTCCTGTTCCAGGGAGCAGCCTGGGCTCTTTCCTCGTTCCAGGGAGGCATCCCTGGCTCTCCCAGTGATCCAGGGAACATCCTGGGTTCCCCTTTTCCCTCCCAGTGTTCCCAGGGAACAGCTTGAGCTCCTCTCACTGTTCCAGGGATCAGCCTGTGCTTCCCTTTCTCCTCCCTCGGGTGTTCCAGGGAATCGTCCTTGGCTTTCCCAGCGTTCCAGGGATGCAGCCTGGGCTCCTTTTCCCATCTCTGGATATTCCAGAGGGACAACCTGAGCTCCCTTTCCCAAAATCTCAATATTCCAGAGGGGAATTCTGTTCTCTTTTTTCCCTCTCAATATTCCAGAGGAGAATTCTGTTCTCCTTTCCCCTCTCCCAATATTCCAGAGGAGAATTCTGTTCTCCTTTTCCCTCTCCTGATATTCCAAAGGGGAATTCTGTTCTCTTTTCCCCCATCTTGATATTCCAGAGGGGAATTCTGTTCTCCTTTCCCCCTTTTCCCTCATTCCAAGGGGTTCCTTGAACTCCTTTTCCCCTCTCCCAATATTCCAGAAGGGGAATTCTGTTCTCTTTTCCCCCCTCCCGATATTCCAGGGGGGAATTCTGTTCTCCTTTTCCCCCTCTCCCTCTGGGATGTGTTTTGGGGTGGGGTTGAAGAGCCGGGACAGGGATTTTTAGGGATTTGTAGGGATTTGTGGATGTGCTCTCGGGTTTTCCAGGGAAAAGCTGCGGATGGAGCTCCTTGGGGGATGAGGGATTGGGATGGGCAGAGCCAGGGAACAGGGAAAGGGGGTCCTTGAATTCCTGAATTCCCTGAATTCCTGAATTCCCTGAATTCCTGGAACCTTCTGAATCCCCGAACCCCTGAATCTCCTGAACTCCCTGAATCCCCTGAACCCCTGAATCCCCAAATTCCCTGGATCCTCCTAATCTCCCAAATCCCCTGAATTCCTCAATTTCCCCAAATTCTCTGAATCCCCTGAATTCCCAAATCCCTGAATCCCCCTGAATCCCTGAATCCCTGGAATCCTGGAATTCCTTGAACCCCCTTAATCCCCTGATTTCCTGAATTCCTGAATCCCCAAATTCCCTGGATCCCCTGAATTCCCTGAATCCCCTGATTTCTCTGACTCTCCGAATTCCCAAATCCCTGAATCCCCCAAACTCCCCAGATTCCCTGAATTCCCTGAATCCCTGAATACCCCAAATCCCCTGAATTCCTGAATTCCCAAACCCCCTGAACCCTTGAATCCCCCAATTCCCTGGATCCCCCTAAATCCCCAAATTCCCTGACTCCCCTGGAATTCCTGGAAGCCCTGAATTCCCCAGATCCCCTGAATCCCAGGATCCCCTCCTGTTCCTGTTCCTGGCTGGGATTTTCTGCTCCAGCTTTTCCCGTGGCTCCAGCACCACCAGGAGCTGTGGGACGAGCTGGGGACCCGTGGGTGGAATTCCCTGAATTCCTGAGTCCCCCTGAATTCCCTGAATTCCCTGAATCCCCAAATCCCCAAATCCCCTGACTCCCCAAATTCCCTGAATTCCTTGAACCCCCTGGATACCCTGAAATCGCTGACTCCTCTGAATTACCCGAATTCCTTAAATCTCTGACTCCCCCGAATTTCCTGCATATCCTGGCTCCCCTGAATCCCTCGACTCCCTGACTCCCCAAATTCCCTGAATTCCCTTGACTCCCCTGAATCCCCCAAATCACCTGAATCCCTGAATTCCCAAATCCCCTGAATTCCCTGAACCCCTGAATCCCTTGACTCCCCTGAATCCCCCGAGTTCCCTGAATTCCCCAAGTTCCCCAAATCTCCTGACTCCCCTAAATTTCCGAATCCCCTGAATCCCCCAAATCTCCCGAATCCCCAATTCCCCTGAGTTCCCAAGTCCCCTGAATTCCCTGAGCTCCCCAAATCCCCCAAACCCCCTGACTCCTCTGACTCCCCCCAAACCCCTGAATCCCCAAATCCCATCAGTCCCCCAAATTCCCTAAATCCCCCGAATTTCCAACCCCCCACATTCCCCATCTCCCCCAAACCCCCTGAACCCCATAAACCCCTGACTCCCCAAAACCCCCCAAAACCCCCCAAAATCCCCCCAAAAATCCCTCATTTTCAGTCCCCCCCGGGCCCGGATCCGCTCAGGTTTTCCCGCAGCAGCTCCGAGGAGCACCAGGAGTGACTCGGCTCCATCCCACCCCCGGAGGTGTCACCGCTGTCACCGCTGTGTCACCGCTGTGTCACCGCGACAACGGGCACGGCTCGGGGACAGCGCGGGCGGGGGGCGGGGACAGCGCCCTGCGGGGACACGGGGTGGCACAATGTGGCAGCAGGTGACAGTGGTGGCAGAATGTGGCAGCAGGTGGCAGAGAGTGGCAGAGAGTGACAGAATGTGGCAGTGGGTGGTGGCGGTGGCAAAATGTGGCAGTGGGTGGCAGCAGGTGGCAGTGGTGGCAGAACATGGCAGCGGGTGACAGAGAGTGGCAGTGGTGGCAGCAGGTGACAGTGGTGGCAGAAGGTGGCAGCGGGTGACAGAGAGTGGTAGAGGATGGAAGAATGTGGCAGATGGTGGCAGCAGGTGGCAGAGGGCGGCAGTGGGTGACAGAGGGCGGCAGTGGGTGACAGAGGGTGGCAGTGGCTGGTGGTGGTGGTAGCAAGTGGCAGAGGGTGGCAGAATGCGGCAGAGGGTGGCGGAGGGTGGCAGAATGCGGCAGAGGGTGGCGGAGGGTGGCAGAATGTGGCAGTGGTGGCAGTGGGTGACAGACCATGGCCGTGGGTGGCAGAGGCTGACAGAATGTGGCAGTGGGTGGTGGTGGTGGCAGAGTGTGGCAGATGGTGGCAGCAGGTGGCAGAATGTGGCAGTGGGTGTTAGTGGGTGATAAAGAGTGTCAGAGGGTGGCAGTGATGCCAGGCCTGGAGACAGTAGGTGGCAGTGGGTGACAAAATGTGGCAGTGGTGGCAGAACGTGGCAGTGGGTGACAGAGAGTGGCAGTGGTGACAGAATGTGGCAGTGGTGGCACTGGGTGGCAGAGGGTGGCAGCAGGTGGCAGTGGGTGACAGAGGGTGGCAGTGGTGGCAGCAGGTGGCAGTGATGGCAGTGGATGCCAGGCCTGGGGACAGCAGGTGGCAGTGGATGACAGAATGTGGCAGTGGGTGGTGGTGGTGGCAGAGGGTGGCAGTGGGTGACAGAATGTGGCAGTGGGTGGCAGCGGGTGGCAGCGGGTGACAGAGGGTGGCAGAGAGTGGGAGAGGGTGGAAGAATGTGGCAGCAGGTGGCAGAATGTGGCAGGAGTGGCAATGAGTGGCAGTGGGTGGCATCAGGTGGCAGAATATGGCAGTGGGTGGTGGCGGTGGCAGCAGGTGACAGAGGGTGGCAGAATGTCGCAGTGGTGGCACTGGGTGGCAGAGGGTGGCAGTGGGTGACAGAATGTGGCAGTGGGTGGTCGTGGTGGCAGAATGTGGCAGCAGGTGGCAGTGGGTGGCAGC
Organism: Zosterops lateralis; assembly: GCF_965231275.1. Classification (NCBI taxonomy): domain Eukaryota; kingdom Metazoa; phylum Chordata; class Aves; order Passeriformes; family Zosteropidae; genus Zosterops; species Zosterops lateralis. The sequence goes on from NC_139765.1 coordinate 73,415,743, forward strand.
AGGTGGCAGCAGGTGGTGGCGGTGGCAGTGGTGGCAGAATGTGGCAGTGGGTGGCAGCAGGTGGTGGCGGTGGCAGTGGTGGCAGAATGTGGCAGTGGTGGCAGCAGGTGGCAGTGGGTGGCAAAGAGTGGCAGCAGGTGGTGGCGGTGGCAGTGGGTGACAGAGGGTGGTAGAATGTGGCAGCAATGCCAGTGGGTGGCAGTGGGTGACAATGGGTGACAGAGGGTGGCAGTGGTGGCAGCAGGTGGTAGAATGTGGCAGCAGTGACAGTGGGTGATAAAAGGTGGCAGAGGGTGGCAGTGGGTGACAGAATATGGCAGTGGGTGGCAGCTGGTGGCAGATGGTGGCAGCAGGGGGCAGAGAGTGGCAGGGTGTGGCAGAGGGTGGCAGAGAGTGACAGTGGTGGCACAACGTGGCAGTGCGTGACACAATGTGGCAGTGGGTGGCAGAATGTGGCAAAGGATGACAGAATGTGGCAGTGGGTGGTGGCGGTGGCAGCGGGTGGCAGAGAGTGGTAGAGGGTGGAAGAATGTGGCAGGAGTGGCAGCAGGTGGCAGTGGGTGACAGAGGGTGGCAGTGATGGCAGCGGGTGGCAGTGGGTGACAGTGGGTGACAGAGGGTGGCAGTGATGGCAGCAGGTGGCAGAGGGTGGCAGGATGTGGCAGTGTGTGACACAATGTGGCAGCAAGTGGCAGTGGGTGACAGCAGGTGACAGTGGTGGCAGAGAGTGGCAGTGGTGGCAGCAGGTGACAGTGGTGGCAGAATGCGGCAGGGGGTGGGAGAATGTGGCAGCAGTGACAATGGGTGGTGGGGGGTGACAATGGGTGATAGAGGGTGGCAGCAAGTGGCAGAGGGTGGCATCAGGTGGCAGAGTGTGGCAGTGGGTGCCAGGCCTGGGGACAGCAGGTGGCAGTGGTGGCAGCGAGTGGCAGTGGTGGTGGGTGGCAGTGGGTGACAGGATGTGACAGAGGGTGGCAGTGGGTGACAGAATGCGGCAGTGGGTGACAGGATGTGACAGAGGGTGGCAGTGGTGGCAACAGGTGGCAGAGGGTGACAGAATGTGGCAGATTGTGGTGGTGGCAGTGGGCGACAGAGGGTGGCAGTGGGTGCCAGGCCTGGGGACAGCAGTGACAGCAGGTGACACTGTGTAGCAGTGGGTGACAGAATGTGACCCTGTGTGGCAATGGTGGCAGCAGGTGACACTGTGTGACAGCAGTGGCAGCAGGTGACACAGTGGTGGCCCTGTCCCCGCTGCCCAGCTGGCCCCGGTAACCTGAGCTGGAGCCGCTTCTGCGCTCATCAAATATTGACAGCCCGGCTGGGAACAGCGGGGACAGAGTGGGGACAGAGTGGGGACCATGGGGACAGCAGGCCTGGGGACACTGGGGACACTGGGGACAGAGTGGGGACAGAGTGGGGACAGCAGGGACAGGGTGACAATGAGGACAGCGCGGGGACACTGGGGACAGCGGGGACAGAGTGGGGTGGCCCTGGCACAGCTCAGTGACACCAGTGGTGGCCCTGGCAGGGTTTGGTGACACCAGGGGTGGCCCTGGCACAGCTCAGTGACACCAGTGGTGGCTCTGGCAGGGCTTGGTGACACCGCGTGTGGCGCTGGTGCAGTTTGGTGACACTGGGGGTGGCTCTGGTGTGGCTCAGTGACACGGGGGTGTGTCTGGCAGGGCCTGGGGACAAACGGGGACACGCCGGGGGTGGCACCTGCCAAGGCTCCCAATGGGGCCGGGGGGTCACGGCCCGGCTGGGAAGGGGACGGTGCTTTGGGGTGATCCGTGCTGGAATCCCAGGATCCCAAATCCCAGAGTCCCCAAATCCCACAATCCAGAAGCCCAGAATCCAAAATCCCTGATCCCAGAACCCGACAATCCCACAATCTCATATTCTCACAATACAGAACCACAGAATTCCAGAATACAGAATCCTCAAATCCCACAACCCCAGAATCTCAGATTCCAGAATCCCAAAGTCCCACAATCCAGAATCCCAAAATCCAGAACCCCAGAACCCCAGAATGCAAAATCCCAGAATCCAAAATCCCAGAATCTCAGAACCCCAGAATGCAAAATCCCATATTCCCACAATCCAGAACTCCATAATCCCATAATCCCAAACCCCACAATCCCATAACCCCAGAATTCCAGAATACAAAATCCCATAATCCCAGAACCCCAAAAATCCAAAATCCCAGAATCCCATAATCCCAGATCCCCAGTATCCAAAATCTCCAAATCCCAGAACCCCAAACCCCCACAATCCCAGAACCCCAAACCCCACAATCCCACAATTATTTCTATTGGAAAACCCCTCCAAGGCCACCAAGCCCAACCTTTGCCCTGTCCCCACCTTGTCCCCAACCCAGAGCCCCCAATGTCACCTCCAGGAACCCCAAACACTCCCTGGGAATCCCATCCCAAATCCCAAAGGAATTTCCCTCCAGAAAAAAACAAACAAACAAACAAAAAACCCAAAAAAACCCACCAAAAAAAAACTCCCAAAAAAACCCCCAAAAAACAAAACAACAAAAAAACCCAAACCAAACCAAACCAAACAAAAAAAACCCCACCAAAAACCCCAAAAAACCAAAAAACCCCACAAACAAACAAACAAAAAACCACAAAAACCCCCCAAAAGCCAAAAAAACTCTAAAAAAACCCCAAAACGCCCCCAAAAAACCAAAACAAAACAAAAAAAACCCCAAACCCCAAACCAAAACAAAAAAACCAAAAAACCAAAAAACCAAAAAAAACCCAAAAAACCTCACAAACAAAAAAACCCCCCAAAAATCCCCCAAAACTCATCAAACCCCCCCCCCCCCAAAAAAAAAAAACAACCCAAAAAAACCCCCAAAAACCCCCAAGAAATCCCGACAGATTCGGATTTGAGAATTTGGTTTTGGTGCCCCAAAAAAAAAACCCCAAAAAATTTCAATTTGGGGTCTGGGCTGGTTCCCCCCTCATCCCTGCAGCCTCATCCCTGGGGAAGGGACATTCCCAAAAACATTCCTGGGGTTTTTTTTTTTTTGGGGGAATGATTTCAACTTCCAGGCTCGGTTTTATTTTTTTTTTTTTTTTTTTTTTTTTTTTTGGGAAAGAATGGCCGGAAACTGTTCCATTGTTCCCGGGCCGGGGAAGGAAACGCTGCCCCGGGCACTGCCCGCCCCCTTGGAATGTTCCCTTTGGAATAGTCACCTCTGGAATATTCCCTTTGGAATGTTCCTTTTGGAATAGTCACCTTTGGAATGAATATTCCCTTTGGAATGTTCCCTTTGGAATGAATATTTTCCCTTGGAATGAATATTCCCCTTGGAATTAATATTTTCCCTTGGAATATTTCCCTTTGGAATGAATATTCCCTGGGAATGTTCCCTTTGGAATAGTCACCTCTGGAATATTTCCCCTTGGAATGAATATTCCCTTTGGAATGTTCCCTTTGGAATGAATATTTTCCCTTGGAATGTTCCCCTTGGAATTATTATTTTTCCCTTGGAATGAATATTTCCCTTTGGAATTAATATTTTCCCTTGGAATATTTCCCTTTGGAATGAATATTCCCTGGGAATGTTCCCTTTGGAATAGTCACCTCTGGAATATTTCCTTTGGAATGTTCCTTTTGGAATAGTCACCTTTGGAATGAATATTCCCTTTGGAATGTTCCCTTTGGAATAGTCACCTCTGGAATATTTCCCCTTGGAATGAATATTTTCCCTTGGAATGAATATTCCCCTTGGAATTAATATTTTCCCTTGGAATATTTCCCTTCGGAGTATCTTCCCCTGGAATATCTCCCTTGAAGTGGATATTCCCCTTTGGAATGTTCCCTTTGGAATAATCACCTTTGGAATATTTCCCCTTGGAATGAATATTTTCCCTTGGAATGTTCCCCTTGGAATTATTATTTTTCCCTTGGAATGAATATTTCCCTTTGGAATGAATATTTTGCCTTGGAATATTTCCCTTTGGAATGAATATTCCCTGGGAATGTTCCCTTTGGAATGAATATTTCCCTTTGGAATGAGTATTTCCCTTGGAATATTCCCCTTGGAATGGATATTCCCCTTTGGAATATTTCCCCTTGGAATGTTCCCTTTGGAATGAATATTTCCCCTTGGAATGGATATTTCCCTTTGGAATATTTCCCCTTGGAATTATTATTCTCCTTAGAGTATTTCCCTTTGGAGTGAATATTCCCTGGGAATGTTCCCTTTGGAATTAATATTTCCCTTTTGGAATATTTCCCTTTGGAATATTTCCCCTTGGAATGAATATTTCCCTTTGGAATGTTCCCCTTCAAATATTCCCCTTTGGAATGAGTATTTCCCTTGGAATATTCCACTTGGGATGGATATTTCCCTTTGGAATATTTCCCTTTGGAATGAATATTTCCCTTGGAATATTCCCCCTTGGAATTAATATTTCCCCTTGGAATTTTTTATTTCCCTTGGAATATTTCCTTTTGGAATGAATATTTCTCTTAGAATATTTCCCCTTGGAATTAATATTCCCTTTGGAATGTTCCCCCTTGGAATTAATATTTCCCTTGGAATTTTTATTTCCCTTGGAATATTTTCCTTTGGAATATTCCCCTTGGAATGCATATTTCCCTTTGGAATGTTCCCCTTGGAATACTCCCTTTGGAATATTCCCCTTGGAATTTAATATTTCCCTTGGAATGTTCCCTTTAGAATGAATATTTCCCTTTGAAATATTTCCCTTTGGATTGAATATTTCCCCTTTAGAATATTTCCCCTGGGAATGTCAGGGTTTGGATCAGGACGTGAATCCCCAAACTCAGAATCCTTGGGAATGTCAGGGTTGGGATCGGAACAAGAATTCCAGGATCCTCGGGAATGTGAGGGCTGGGATGAGAAAAAAGAATCCCAAAAAATCCTTGGGAATGTGAGTGTTGGGATCAGAACAATAATCCCAGGATCCAAAATCCTTGGGAATGTTGGGGTTGGGATCAGAATAAGAATTCCAGGATCCTTGGAAAAGTGAGAGTTGGGATACGAACAGGAATCCCAAATTTCAGGATCCTTTGGGAATTGAGGGCTGGGATGAGAACAGGAATTCCAAAATCCAGAATCTTCAGGAATGTGAGTGTTGGGATCAGAACAAGAATCCCAAAACTCAGGATCCTCAGGAATGTGAAGGTTGGAATGGGAACAAGAATTCCAGGATCCAAAATTCCTTGGGAATGTTGGGGTTGAGATGGAAACAAGAATCCCCCAAACAGAATCCCTCATTTATCAATTCCCGAGGCAAATCCCCCCTTTTCCATAATTTTATTTTATTTTTTTTTTCCCTTGGGATTTGTGTTTGATGGGAAGAGCCCGAGCTCAGCCTGGGGTTGAAAATCCGGGATTTTGGGATGGAGGGTGGTTTTTTTTTTCCCTTCATCCTTAAACCAGGATTCGCTCTGGGAAATCCCTGCAGGAAAAACATTCCCTGGAAATTCCCCGGGAATTCTCAGATTTTCCCCCCGATTTTCCCAGCTTTTTTTCCCAGATTTTTCCCACTTTTTCCTGCTTTTTCCCCCGATTTTTTCTGGGGTTTTTTTTCCCAGATTTTTTCCCACGTTTTCCTGCTTTTTCCCCCCAATTTTTCCTGCTTTCCCCCCTATTTTTCCTGGATTTTTTCCAGCTTTTCCCCACTTTTTCCTGCTTTTTCCCCCTCGATTTTTCTTGCTTTTCCCCCCCGATTTTCCTGTTTTTTTTTTTTTTCCCCACAGATTTTTCCAGCTTTTCCCTGCTTTTTTTCCTCCAATTTTCCCTGCTTTTCCCCCCCGATTTTTCCTGCTATTTCTTCCCGATTTTTCCTGCTTTCCCCCCTATTTTTTCCACTTTTTCCTGCTTTTTCCCCCCTGATTTTTCCTGGGGTTTTTTTTTTCCCAATTTTTTCCCCCCTTTTCCTGCTTTTTTCCCCCAATTTTTCCTGCTATTTCTCCCTGATTTTTCCTGCTTTTTTCCCAATTTTTTTCCACTTTTCCCTGTTTTTTCCCCCCCTTTTCCCCCCCCTCCTTGGTTCCCAGCAGCTGCTGCGCTGGGAGAATTCCCAAGCCATAAATTTTTAATTCCCTAAAGGTGCAGCAGCCATTTCTGAGCTCGCCGTGTGTGCCGGAGATTCCCATGGGATCAGCCCTTCCCATTCCCGAATTTCCAGGCTGGAGGTGGGAACAGCCCCCACCAGGGGAGAAGGAAAAAAATGGGGAAAAATCCCCATGTGGGATTATTTTTTTTTTTTTTTGGGATGGTTGGGAATGAGCCGGGAGAGAGGCCGGGACACGGCCTGGGAGGTGGGAATGGGGTGGGAGAGGTGAGGAGCACTGGGATAAAGGGTGGGAAAAGTCCAGGATCCCGTTGATCCGGGGTGGGAAAAATCGAGGATCCCGTGGATTTGGGGTGGGAAAAGTGCTGGAGGATCCTGTTGATCTGGAGTGGGGAAAGTGGAGGATTCTCATGGATCCAGGATGGGAAAAGTGCTGGAGGATCACGTTGGTCTGGAGTGGGAAAAGTGGAGGATTCCGATGGATTCAGGATGGGAAAAGTGCTGGAGGATCCCGTTGATCCAGGGTGGGAAAAGTGCTGGAGGATCATCTTGTTTCAGGGTGGGAAAAGGGGATGATCCCATGGATCCAGGGTGGAATTGGTGCTGGAGGATCCCATTGATCTGGAGTGGGAAAAGTGGAGGATTCTCATGGATCCAGGGTGGGAAAAGTGCAGGATCCTGTTAATCCAGGGTGGAAAAAGTGCTGGAGGATTCCCATTAACTCCAGGTGGGAAAGATTTTGGAGGATCCCACTGATCCAGGGTGGGAAAAGTGCTGGAGGATCCCCTTGATCTGGAGTGGGAAAAGTGGAGGATTCTCATGGATTCAGGATGGGAAAAGTGCTGGAGGATCCTGTTGATCCAGGGTGGGGAAAGTGCTGGAGGATCATCTTGATTCAGGGTGGGAAAAGGGGATGATCCCATTGATCCAGGGTGGGAAAATGCTGGAGGATCCCATGGATTTGGGGTGGAATTGGTGCTGGAGGATCCCATGGATCCGAGGTGGGAAAAGTGCTGGAGGATCCCACTGATCTGGAGTGGGAAAAGTGAAGGATTCTCATGGATTCAGGGTGGGAAAAGTGGAGAATTGTCATTGATCCAGAGTGGGAAAAGTGGAGGATCCCATTGATCTGGAGTGGGAAAAGTCGAGGATCCAATTGATCCGGGGTGGGAAAAGTGCTGGAGGATCACGTTGATCTGGAGTGGGAAAAGTGGAGGATTCTCATGGATTCAGGGTGGAATTAATGCTGGAGGATCCCATGGATCTGGGGTAGGAAAAGTGCTGGAGGATCCTGTTGATGTGGAGTGGGAAAAGTGGAGGATTCTCATGGATTCAGGGTGGGAAAAGTGGAGAATTGTCATTGATCCAGAGTGGGAAAAGTGGACGATCCCACTGATCCAGGGTGGAATTGGTGCTGGAGGATCCCATGGATCCAGGATGGGAAAAGTCCAGGATCCAATTGATCCAGGGTGGGAAAAGTGCTGGAGGATCCCATTGATCTGGAGTGGGGAAAGTGGAGGATTCTCATGGATTCAGGGTGGGGAAAAATGGAAGGTCTCATTGATCCAGGGTGGGAAAAGTGGAGAATCCCACTGACCTAGGATGGGGAAAGTGGAGAATTCTCATGGATTCAGGGTGGGAAAAAGGGATGATCCCATGGATCCAGGATGGGAAAAGTGCAGGATCCTGTTAATCCAGGGTGGAAAAAGTGCTGGAGGATTCCCATTAACTCCAGGTGGGAAAGATTTTGGAGGATCCCACTGATCCAGGGTGGGAAAAGTGCTGGAGGATCACGTTGGTCTGGAGTGGGGAAAGTGGAGGATTCTCATGGATTCAGGGTGGGAAAAGTGGAAGGTCCCGTTGATCCAGGGTGGGAAAAGTGGAGGATCCCATTGATCTGGAGTGGGAAAAGTCGAGGATCCAATTGATCCGGGGTGGGAAAAGTGCTGGAAGATCACGTTGATCTGGAGTGGGAAAAGTGGAGGATTCTCATGGATTCAGGGTGGGAAAAGTGGAGAATTGTCATTGATCCAGGGTGGGAAAAGTGGACGATCCCACTGATCCAGGGTGGGAAAAGTGGACGATCCCACTGATCCAGGGTGGGAAAAGTGGACGATCCCACTGATCCAGGGTGGGAAAAGTGCTGGAGGATCCTGTTGGTCTGGAGTGGGAAAAGTGGAGGATTCCCATGGATTCAGGGTGGGAAAAGTGGAGGATCCCACAGATCCGGGATAGGAAAGCTGGATCCAGGGTGGGAAAAGTTCTGGAAGAACTCCATTGATCTGGGATGGGAAAAGTGCAGGATCCCATTGATCCCAGGTGGGAAAAAGGGAGAATCCCACTTATCCGAGGTGTGGGAATTCCCTGCTGGGCCTGGTTCCCGCATCCCCCATCCCTGCCCCTGATCCCTGGGATGTTCCCTGGGCCTCCCACCGGATTAGCCCGGGATGAGGACGGGCTCCTGTGGTGGGAATATTTGGGATGAGGATGGGTTTGTGTGCCAGGAATTTTTGGGATAAGGATGGGATCATGTGATGGGAATTCTTGGGATAAGGATGGGCTCCTGTGGCAGGAATTTTCGGGATAAGGATGGGTTTGTGTGATGGGAATTCTCAGAAAAAGGATGGGATTGTGTGGGATAATTCTTGGGATAAGGATGAGTGGTGGGAATTATTGGGATAAGGATGAGTTTGTGTGGCAGGAATTCTTGGGATGAGGATGAACTCATGTGCCAGGAATTTTTGGGATAAGAATGGTGGGAATTCTTGGGAGGAGGATGGAGTTGTGTGGCAGGAATTCTTGGAAAAAGGATGGGATTGTGTGAGATAATTCTTGGGATAAGGATGAGCTCCTGTAGTGGGAATTCTCGGGATAAGGATGAGTTTGTGTACCAGAAATTTTTGGGATAAGGATGGATTAGTATGGCAGGAATGTTTGGGATAAGGATGGGTTTGTGTGGAGTAATTCTTGGGATAAGGATGTGCTCCTGTGGCAGAAATTTTTGGGATAAGGATGGATTTGTGTGGCAGCAATTTTTGGGATAAGGATGGATTTGTGTACCAGGAATTCTCGGGAAAATGATGAGTTTGTGGGATAATTTTTGGGATAAGGATGGGCTCTTATGCCAGGAATTCTCCAGATAAGGATGAGATCGTATGGTGGGAATTTTCGGGAATAAGTACGAGCTCCCGTGGCAGGAATTTTCGGGATAAGGATGGATTTGTGCACCAGGAATCCTCAAAACACAGAATTTTCACTTCCTTGTGACTCCAAGACCTCCCCCATCCCTGCTGTCCCTTTTCTGGGAATTCTCCCATTCCCACCCTGCTGCCCCAATGGATCCCAACATTCCCAACATTCCCAACATTCCCAACATTCCCAACATTCCCAACATTCCCGGGAGGGCTCTGACCGTCCCCTCTGTCCCCCCGCAGGTGGATGAGGAGGGAGCGCTGCCCGTGACTCTCCATCCAGGTGAGGAGCTTTTCCCTGGAATTTCCAGGAATTCGGGCTGGGAATGAGCTCGGGAGGGGAGATCCAGCCGGGAAAATGCTGTGGGGGTGGGAAAATGGGGAAAAACTGGGAAAAAACCGGGAAAATCGGGGAAAAAACCGGGAAAATCGGGTAAAAAAACGGGAAAAACTGGGAAAAATTGGGAGGAAAAAAGGTTGGGAAAGGCTGGAAAGGCTCAGAGCGGTCCCTGAAGGCAGGAATGGGAAAAAATGGGAAAAACTGGGAAAAACTGGAAAAAACTGGAAAAAACTGGGAAAGGCTCAGGTGTGGAGAGTTGAGGGCAGGAATAGGGATGGGAAAAGTTGGGAAAAGCTGGAAAGGCTCAGGCTGGTCCCTGCAGGCAGAAACAGGAATGGGGAAAGGCTGGGAAAAAAACCAAAAAAAAAAAAAAAATTAAAAAAAAAAAAAAAAAAAAAACAAAAAAAAAAACAAAAAAAAAAACACCAACAAAAAAAAACAACAACAAAAAAAAACCACAAAAACCAAAAACCAAAAAAAAAAAAAAAACCCCAAAAAAACCCCCCAAAAAACCCCAACAACAACAAAAACAACAACCCAAAAACCAAACCAAAAACAAAACAAAAAACCCAAACCAAACCAAACCAAAAAAAAAACCAAACAAACAAACAAAAAAAAAACCAACCAAAAAAAACCCAAAGCAAACCCAAACAACAACAACAACAAACTAGAAAAAGGCTGGAAAAAAGGCTGGAAAAGGCTGGCAGGGCTCAGAGCAGTCCTGGCTCAGGTGTGGAAAATTGAGGGCAGGAATGGGAATAGGAAAAGTTGGGAAAAAAATTGGGAAAGACTGAGAAAAACTGGGAAAAGACTGGAAAAGGAATGGGAAAAGTTGTGAAAAGCTGGGAAAAGGCTGAGGAAAAACTGGGAAAAGGCTGGAAAACGCTGGGAAAAGCTGGAAAAGCCTGGGGAAAACTGGAAAAGGCTGGGGAAAACTGGGAAAAGCTGGAAAGGCCCAGTCTGGACCCTGCAGGCAGGAGCAGGAATGGGGAAAAGCTGGGGAAAAGGCTGTGATTTCCTCAATTATTCCCCCAATTCCCCCAGTTTCCCCCCGGTTTCCACAATTCCCCCCCGTGTTTGCCCGCCCCGGGGCCAGGCCGGGATTAGCGGGCTCCAGCCGAGCAGATGGAGCGGGGCTGATCCCATTAGAGCCCCCGGGGCAGGAGGGGCCGGCCCGGGATTGTCCCAGGATGTTTTTCCCTCCTGGAAACCCCCCCGGGCCCGGCTGGGGATAGCGAGAATCCCCCCAGAATTCCCGGGAATAGGTGAGCTCCACGGTTTGGGGTGTTTTGGGGGGTTTTTGGAGATTTTTAGGGGTTTTTTAATGGGTTTGTGGGAGTTCCCGGCTGGGATTTGTTTGTCCCCGAGGTGTCCCCGTTGTCCTGCGTGTCCCTCCAAAAGGGGGCGTTTGGGGGATCTGGGGGTGGGAAATGTGGGGTTTGTCCCCTTTGTCCCCTCTGTCCCCTCTGTCCTTGTCCCCTCTGTCACCCCGTTCCTGTCCCCTGTGTCCCTCTGTCCCTGTGTCCCTCCTGTCCTCTTGTCTCTGTCGCTGTCCCCCATCTTTGTCCCTCTGTCCCCTCTGTCCCCATGCCTCTCTCTGTCCCCTCTGTCCCCTCTGTCCCTGTCTCCCTGTCACCTTGTCCTTGTCTCTGTGTCCCTCCTGTCTCCTTGTCTCTGTCCCCCCCTCTGTCTGTCCCCCTGTCTGTCCCTCTCCTCTCTGTCCCTCTTGTCCCCTCTGTCCCTGTGTCCCTCCTGTCCCCTCTGTCCCCCCTCTGTCGCCTTTTTCTCTGTCCCTTGTCCCCTCTGTCCCCCCGTCCCTGTCCCTCTCTCTGTGCCCTCTGTCCCTGCCCCCATCTCTGTCCCCCATCCTTGTTCCTGTCCCCCTGTCCCTCCTTGTCCTTCTGTCCCCCCATCCCTGTCTCTGTCCCTCTGTCCCCTTTGTCCCCTCTCTCCCTTCTGTCTCTGTCCCTCTCTCTGTCCCACTCTGTCCCTGTGTCCCTCCTGTCCCCTTTGCCTTTTTCTCTGTCCCTGACCCTTCTGTCCCCCCTGTCCCTCTGTCCCCATCCCTCTCTCTGTCCCCTCTGTCTCACTCTGTCCCCGTGTCCCTCCTGTCCCCTCTGTCCCCCCTGTCCCTGTCCCCCATCTCTGTCCCCCATCCTTGTTCCTGTCCCCCTGTCCCTCCTTGTCCTTCTGTCCCCCTGTCCTGCTGTCCTTGTCCCCCATCCCTGTCCCCTCTGTCCCTGTCCCCTTGGTCCCTGTCCCCCATCTCTGTCCCCCCATCCCTGCCTCTGTCCCTTTGTCCCCCCTGTCCCCTCTGTTATTCTCCCTGTCCTTGTCCCCTCTGTCCCATTGTCCCTGTCCTTGTCCCCCCAATCCCTGTCCCCACCTCTCTCTCCTCTCCCTCTGCCCCCGCTGTCCTTGTCCCTGTGTCCCTCTGTCCCTGTCCCTCTGTCCCTGTCCCCCATCTCTGTCCCCCATCCCTGTTCCTGTCCCCCCATCCCTGTCTCTGTCCCTCTGTCCCCTCTGTCCCTGTCCCTCTGTCCCTGTCCCTCTGTCTGTGCCCTCTGTCCCTGTCCCCCATCTCTGTCCCCCATCCTTGTTCCTGTCCCCCCATCCCTGTCTCTGTCCCTCTGTCCCCTTTGTCCCCCCTGTCCCATCTGTCGCTGTCCCTGTCCCCTCTGTCCCCCTGTCCTGCTGTCCTTGTCCCCTATCCCTGTTCCCCCTGTACCCCTGTCCCCTCTGTCGTTGTCCCCGTCCCTGTCCCTGTGTCCCTGTTTCTGTCCCTGTCCCCCCTGTCCCTGTCCCCCTGTCCCTGTCCCCCTGTCCCCCTGTCGCTGTCCCTATTTCTGTCCCTGTCCCTCTGTCCCTGTCCCCCTGTCTCTGTTTCTGTCCCTGTCCCTCTGTCCCTGTCCCTCTGTCTCTGTCCCTGTCCCTGTCCCCTCTGTCCCTGTCCCTCTGTCCCTGTCCCCCTGTCTCTGTTTCTGTCCCTGTCCCCTCTGTCCCTGTCCCTCTGTCCCTGTCCCCTCTGTCCCTGTCCTGTCCCTGTCCCTGTTTCTGTCGCTGTCCCTCTGTCCCGTCCCGCCCGTGGCGCTGCGGTTCCCATGGAAACGGGGCGGGAATGTTCCCATGGATACGGAACGGGATGGGGGAACATTCCTGATCCCGGGGGAACATTCCCGATCCGGGGGAACATTCCTGTCCCCTAAATCCCTGTCCTGTCCCAAAATCCCTGTCCTGTCCCCAAATCTCCCTACTGTCCCCCAACTCGTGTCCTGTCCCCAAATCCATCCTGTTCCCCAAATCCCCATCTCGTCCCCAGCTCTGTGTCCTGTCCCCAAACCTGTGTCCTGTCCCCAAACCTGTGTCCTGTCCCCAAATCCCTGCCCTGTCCCCAATCCCTGCCCTGTCCCCAGATCCTTGTCCTGTGCAGGGTTGGGGTCCCAAAGTCCCTTTGTGGGGTCCCTTTAGGGGTTGGATCCTGCTGGGGGAATTCCTGCAGAGATTCCATGAGAAAAGTGAGGCTGATCCCAGAAAACTCCCTGGAATGGGCCCTGCAGGGGGAACTTTTGGGATCCAGGGGTCCCTTCCCAGATTTCTCCTAGGGAATTTTCAGGAACTTTTTTTTGGGATAATTCCTGTTTGGGGAATTTTTGGGATCCAGGGGTCCCTTCCCAGATTTCTCCTAGGGAATTTTCAGGAACTTTTTTTGGGATAATTCCTGTTTGGGGAATTTTTGGGATCCAGGGGTCCCTTCCCAGATTTCTCCTAGGGAATTTTCAGGAACTTTTTTTGGGATAATCCCTGCTGGGAGGCCCTGTGGGATCCTGTGGGAATGTCCATGGGGAGAGTGGGAATTCATTCCCGGACTTTCCCCAGGGATATTCCAGAGGATCCTTGTGGGAATATCCGTGTCCCATATTCGGGAATCCCTTCCCACATTTCTCCCAAGCCTCAGCCCTTCCCAGGGATATTCCAGAGGGATATTCCAGAGGGATATTCCAGAGGGATATTCCAGAGGGTTCCTGTGGGAATATCCGTGTCCCATATTTGGGATCCTTTCCCATATTTCTCCTGGCCCTTTCCTCACCCACCCCAACCCCGATCCCAGCCCCAGAGCTGCCCCTTCCCCATCTCCCCCCACTGTCACCTCCTGGTGCCCCTGATGCCACCCTGGGCAGTGTCCCCTGCTGTCCCCCAGTGTCCCCTGATGTCACTGGGTCTCCTCTGTCCCCCGGTGTCACTGACCCCTGGGCATTGTCCCCTGGTGTCACTGATCCCAGTGTCCTTCAGTGTCACTGATCCCCAATGTCCCTGATCCCTGGGCAGTGTCACTGACCCTGCTGTCCCCCGGTGTCCCTCTGCTGTCCCCCGGTGTCCTTTTGCTGTCCCCCTGTGTCACTGAGCCCCGGGCAGTGTCCCCCAGTGTCACTGACCCCATTGTCCTCTGGTGTCACTGACCCCTGGGTGTTGTCCCCCCATGTCACTGATCCCCTGTGCTGTCCCCCTGCTGTCCCCCGGTGTCCCCCGCTGTCACTGATCCCTGGGCAGTGTCACTGAGCCCTGGGCAGTGTCCCCTGGTGTCACTGATCCCCGTTGTGCCCCGCTGTCACTGACCCCTGGAGGTTGTCCTCCAATGTCACTGATCCCTGGTGTCCCCTGGTGTCACTGATCCCCGGGCAGTGTCCCCTGGTGTCACTGATCCCCGCCGACCCCCGGGCAGTGTCACTGACCCCGCTGTCCCCCGCTGTCCCGCACTGTCCCCTGGTGTCCCCGACCCCCGGGCAGTGTCACTGACCCCGCTGTCCCGCACTGTCCCCCACTGTCCCCTGGTGTCCCCGACCCCCGGGCAGTGTCACTGACCCCGCTGTCCCCCGCTGTCCCGCACTGTCCCCTGGTGTCCCTGATCCCCGGGCAGTGTCACTGACCCTTGGGCAGTGTCCCCCACCCTCGGGCAGTGTCCCCCATCCCCGGCCAGCATCTCTAACCTCGCTATCTCCCCTCTGTCCCCCTGGCAGTGTCCCAAATCCCCCGGGCAGCATCTCTAACCTCTCTATCCCCCCTCTGTCCCCCTGGCAGTGTCCCAAATCCCCCGGCCGGCATCTCTAACCCCTCTATCCCCCCTCTGTTCCCCGGACAATGTCCCCCCAACCCCCGGGCAGTGTCCCCCATCCCCGGGCAGCATCTCTAACCCCTGTCTCTCCCCGCAGGGCCCCAGTGTCACTGTCCCCTGCTGTCCCCCACCCCCGGGCAGTGTCCCCCATCCCCGGGCAGTCTCTCTAACCCCTCTATCCCCCGCAGGGCCCCGGGCAGTGTCCCCCATCCCCTGCCAGTCTCTCTAACCCCTGTCTCCCCCCGCAGGGCCCCAGTGTCACTGTCCCCTGCTGTCCCCAATCCCCAGGCAGTGTCCCCCATCCCCTGCCAGTCTCTCTAACCCCTGTCTCTCCCCGCAGGGCCCCAGTGTCACTGTCCCCTGCTGTCCCCCACCCCCGGGCAGCATCTCTAACCCCTGTCTCTCCCCGCAGGGCCCCGGTGTCACTGTCCCCTGCTGTCCCCCACCCCCGGGCAGTGTCCCCAATCCCCAGGCAGTGTCCCCCACCCCCGGGCAGCATCTCTAACCCCTGTCTCTCCCCGCAGGGCCCCGAGCGGGCCGGGCCGCGGTGCGGAGCCGCATCGGGCGGAGGCGGCGGCGGAGGAGGAGGAGGAGGAGGAGGAGGAGGAGGAGGCGGGGGCGGTGCGGGAGCGGCCCCGGGCCGCCCGCCGGAGCCGGGCCCGGAGCATGCCTCTGAGCCCCGCGGGCAGCAAGCATGAGAACCCCGAATCGCCGCCGCCAGAGCCCCCGGGGGAGCGGCAGCCCCGCTCCGGGGAGCCCAGCCCCGGCCTGCGGGAGGAGCCGCGCCTGGAGCCGGCCCGGAGCTCCTCCGCAGGGCCCCGCTCGCCAAAGCTGCCAAAGCTGCCCCCGCGGATGGAGGAACCCGCGCCCGGCGCCATCGTGGTGCGCATCGGCATCCCCGACCTGCAGCAGACGGTGAGAGGGGAGAGGAGGGAATGAGAGCGGCCGGGACGGGAACCGGGATGGGCAGGGAGGGGAGAACCGGGAGAGACACCGGGAGACGGGATGGGCAGGGAGGGGGGAACCGGGAGAGACACCGAGAACCGGGATGCGCAGGGAGGGAGAACCGGGAGAGACACCGGGAGCCGGGATGCGCAAGGAGGGGGTACCCAGAGACACCGGGAGACGGGATGGGCAGGGAGGGAGAACCGGGAGAGACACCGGGAGCCGGGATGCGCAGAGCGGAGCGGTCCCGAGCTGCGCTGGGAACGGGCCCGATCCGCTCCCAAACCGGCCCCGCTCTGTTCCCAAACTGGCCCCGATCCGCTCCCAGAGCTGCCCCAATCCGCACCGGGACTGGCCCCGGTCCTCACCCGGGATGCGCATCCCAGAGCGGCCCCGTTCCGCATCCAAACCGGCCCCGCTCCGCACCCAGAGGGTCCCGGTCCTCACCTGGACCGGCCTCGATTCTCACCCAGGATGCGCATCCCAAACCGGCCCCGATCCGCACCCAGAGCGGCCCCAATCCGCACCGGGACCGGCCCCGGTCCTCACCCCCGATCCGCATCCTGACCCGTCCTTACCCTCGCTCAGACCGGCCCCGATCCGCTCCCGAACTGGTCCCAATGCGCTCCCGGGATGCGCATCCCAGAGCGGTCCCGGTCCGGGCCCTGGTCCTCACCCAGAGGGGTCCCGGTCCTCACCCAGAGGGTCCCGGTCCTCACCAGAACCGGCCCCGGTCCTCACCCAGAGGGTCCCGGTCCTCACCAGAACCGGCCCCGGTCCGCCCCCGGGATTTGCATCCCAGAGCGGTCCCGAGCCTCGCTCAGACCGGCCCCGATCCGCATCCCGGCCCCGCAAACTTCTCCCCGCCCGGGCCCGGCAGGACGGGTCCCCGTCCCCGGTGTCCTCGTCCCGGTGTCCCCTCCGGTCCCGGTGGCAGCGCTGCCATCCCGGCGGGCTCCGGTGCGGCCCCTGCGGGGACCCGCATCCACCGGGACCGGGATTGGGACCGGGAGCGGCTCCGGGAATGGGAAATGGGAAATGGGGGAGACTCCAGTGCCGGCCTGGAACAGGAATCTGGACTGGGGCCAGGATTGGGATCAGCTCTGGGACAGGGACTGGGACCAGGACAAGGTCTGGGATCAGCTCTGAGACCGGAACAAGGACTGGGATCTGCTTTGGGACCAGGATTGGGATCAGGACCAGGCTGGGAATGGGAGAGGCTCCAGGATGGGAACTGGGACCAGGACCAGGCTGGGAATGAGTTTGGGGCTGGTACCAGGCTGGGAACACGGGCTGCTCCAGAGCTGGCCTGGAACCAGGGCCGACACTGGGACCAGAACTGGGACCAGCTCTGGGATCGGGACCAGGTTTGGGATGAGCTCTGGGATTGGGACCAGGATTGGGATCAACTCTGGGATTGGGACCAGGATTGGGATGAGCTCTGGGACCCAGGATTGGGACCGGGACCAGGATTGGGACCAGGATCGGGATGAGTTCTGGGAACGGGATTGGACAGAGACCAGGATTGGGACTGGGCTCTGGGATCAAAACTGGGATCATCTCCGGGACCAGGTTTGGGATCAGCTCTGGGACTAGGACCAGGACTGGGACCATCAGGGCCAGGCTGTGGGGCCTGAGCCCGGTGTGTGATGGTCACTTGTGTCCAGAGTGCTGGGGGCTCCTCTGGGCTGGACACTGGGATGGTGTGGGCTGGGACGGACACTGGGATGGTGTGGGGTGAGATGGACACTGGGATGGTGTGGGCTGGGATGGACACTGGGATGGTGTGGGGTGAGATGGACACTGGGATGGTGTGGGATGGGACGGACACTGGGATGGTGTGGGCTGGGATGGACACTGGGATGGTGTGGGGTGAGATGGACACTGGGATGGTGTGGGGTGAGATGGACACTGGGATGGTGTGGGATGAGATGGACACTGGGATGGTGTGGGCTGGGATGGACACTGGGATGGTGTGGGGTGAGATGGACACTGGGATGGTGTGATGGACACTGGGATGGTGTGGGCTGGGATGGACACTGGGATGGTGTGGGGTGAGATGGACACTGGGATGGGGTGAGATGGACACTGGGATGGTGTGGGGTGAGATGGACACTGGGATGGGGTGAGATGGACACTGGGATGGTGTGAGATGAGATGGACACTGGGATGGTGTGGTGGACACTGGGATGGTGTGGGGTGAGATGGACACTGGGATGGTGTGGTGGACACTGGGATGGTGTGGGGTGAGATGGACACTGGGATGGTGTGAGATGAGATGGACACTGGGATGGTGTGGTGGACACTGGGATGGTGTGGGGTGAGATGGACACTGGGATGGTGTGGGATGGGACGGACACTGGGATGGTGTGGTGGACACTGGGATGGTGTGGTGGACACTGGGATGGTGTGGGATGGGATGGACACTGGGACGGTGTGGGGTGTGATGGACACTGGTGTGGGATGTGGTGGACACTGGGATGGTGTGGTGGACACTGGGATGGTGTGGGATGTGATGGACACTGGGATGGTGTGGGATGTGATGGACACTGGGATGGACATTGGGATGGTGTGGTGGACACTGGGATGGGATGGACACTGGGATGGGGGGCCATGTGTCAGTGCCATAGGTGGGATCTGCCAGAGTGACCCCAGGAGTGACCCCCAAGAGTGACCAGGAGTGACCCCAGAAGTTCAGGAATGACCCCAGGAGTGACCCAGAAGTGACCAATAGTGTCCCCAGGGGTGACCAGGAGTGACCCATGAGGACACTCCATGGTGGCACCACAGGTGCCATCCCGGCCCCTCCAGGGATTTGGGAATTCCCTGGAATTGGAGGATTTGTAGGGAATGAAAAGCAGGACGAGCTTTAGGGCCTAATTAACAGCCCTAATTAGAGGGGTGGGCAGTGCCTTGGGGCTGCGGGTGACAGAGAGGGGACAAAGAGGTGACAAAGAGGTGCCAGACCTGGGGTGAGCAGAGGACACTGAGGGAGGTCAGGGAAAATTCTCTTTTGGGGCCTGGCGTGGGGACAGCAGGGTGGTGGCACTGGGGACACATTGGCTGTGACTGGTGGCACTGGGGACATGGAGGTGGCACAGGCTGGGGACGCTGGGGACACATTGACTGTGACTGGTGGCACTGGGGACACGGAGCTGGCAGAGACTGGTGGCACTGGACACACAGAGCTGGCAGAGCCTGGTGACACTGGGGACACATTGGCTGTGTCTGGTGGCATTGGGGACACAGAGCTGGCAGAGACTGGTGGCACTGGGGACACATTGGCTGTGTCTGGTGGCATTGGGGACACTGAGCTGGTAGAGGGTACTGGGGACACAGAGGTGGCAGAGACTGGTGGCACTGGGGACACATTGACTATGACTAGTGGCACTGGGGACATGGAGCTGGCACAGGCTGGTGACACTGGGGACACGGAGCCTGTGTCTGGTGGCACTGAGGACATGGAGCCTGTGACTGGTGGCACTGGGGACACAGAGGTGGCAGAGCCTGGTGACACTGGGGACACATTGGCTGTGTCTGGTGGCATTGGGGACACTGAGCTGGCAGAGGCTGGTGATGCTGGTGACACATTGACTGTGACTGGTGGCACTGGGGACACAGAGCCTGTGTCTGGTGGCATTGGGGACATGTTGGCTGTGACTGGTGGCATTGGGGACACTGAGCTGGCAGAGGCTGGTGACGCTGGTGACACATTGGCTGTGACTGGTGGCACTGGGGACACTGTGGCTGGCACAGGCCGGCGGCCCTGGGGACACGGAGGTGGCACAGGCTGGTGGCACTGGGGACACGGAGGTGGCACAGGCTGGTGGCATTGGGGACACTGTGGCTGGCACAGGCCGGTGGCCCTGGGGACACTGTGGGTGGCACAGGCCGGTGGCCCTGGGGACACTGTGGGTGGCACAGGCTGGTGGCCCTGGGGACATGGAGGTGGCACAGGCCGGTGGCACTGGTGTCTAGGCAGAGGATCTGGAATGTTCTGGAATGTTCTGAGGTGTGTGGAAGGTCGGGAATGTTCTGTGGGGTGTCCCAGTGATCCCAGTGCGAGATTCCAGGGAATCCATGGGATATCCCACTGATCCCATTCCAGGGAATCCATGGAATATCCCACTGATCCCATTCCAGGGAATCCATGGGATATCCCACTGATCCCATTCCAGGGAATCCATGGAACATCCCAGTGATCCCATTCCAGGGAATCCAAGGGATGTCCCAGTGATCCCGTTCCAGAATTCCAGAGAATCCATGGGATGTCCCACTGATCCCATTCCGGGGAATCCATGGAAAAGGAAGGGATGAGGATGGGGATCATTCTGTGGGAATGTGAATTCCAGGGGATGGGACAACATTGGAAAAGTGAGGGATGAGGATGGAGATCCCACAGGAATGTGAATTCCAAGGGAAACACCTGGAAAAATGAAGGATGAGAGTGGAAATCAGTGTGGGAATGTGAATTTCCATGGGAACACCTGGAAAAACGAGGGATGAGGGATCTCTCCTCTTCCCACCAATTCCCTGCCTCCATCCCAAGCCTTTTCCATCTCCAGTTTTCCCAGTACTTAAATCCCAAAATCCACAAAAATCCCAAAATCCCCCTCTCCATCCTCCTCCATCTCAGCCATTGGAACACTGAATAAAAAACCCCAAAAAATGGAAAACCAGGAAAATTTTCTTCCTACAAAAAAAAAAAAAAAAAAAAAAATTGGAATTTTTGGGAACGACCCCCACCCTTTGATCCTTCCCCGCTCCCGCACTGCGGCAAAAAAATTCCTTGGATGTGGAGAATTCCAATGGAATTTTTTCCCCTTTTTTTAAGAGGAGAATCAAAGCGGTTCCGAACAGCCCCGGGGCCGCTTTTTTCCCTTTTTATTTTATTTTTTTTTCCATGGAAATTCGGCTCCTTTCAGCTCCATGAATGGAGCAGCTGCTCCGCTTTTTTTCTCCCTCTTTTTCATTTTTATTTTTGCCCTTTTTTTCCAATTTTTTGGCCACTTTTCCAATTTTTTGCCTCTTTTTTCCATTTTGTTTGCCTCTTTTTCAATTTTTCCCCTTTTTCTCATTTTTTTTTGGCCTCTTTTCCAATTTTTTGGCCTCTTTTCCATTTTTTTTTGCCTCTTTTCCATTTTTTCCCTTTTTTTTCAATTTTTTTGGCCTCTTTTCCCCATTTTTTCCCCTTTTATTCCATTTTTCCTTGTTTTATTCCATTTTTTTCCCTTTTATTCCATTTTTTCTCTTCTTTTCCATTTTCCCCCCTTTTTCCCATTTTTCCCCCCTTTTTCCCATTTTTCCCCCCTTTTCCCCCATTTTTTCCCCATTTTTTCCCCATTTTTTCCCCTTTTGTCCCCTTTTGTCCCCTTTTTTCCCCTTTTTTCCCCTTTTTTCCCCTTTTCCCCCCATTTTCCCCCCATTTTCCCCCCATTTTTTCCCCATTTTTCCTCATTTTTTCCCCATTTTTTCCCCATTTTTCCTCAATTTTTTCCCCATTTTTTCAATTTTTTTGCCTATTTTCCATTTTTTTTTTTGCCTCTTTCCCATTATTTTTCCCCCCGTCCTCATTTCCTGCAGGTTCTTCCTGTGGATTTTTCCAGGATTTATTTTTAGGGAGTTGTTTTCCCATAGAGCCCCCAAAAAACCCCACTGAAAATCAAATTAATAATTCCCCCAAAAATCCCCTGGAAGGATTTCGCGGTGCTTTAACCAAAAATCCCAAAATCCTTGAGCGTGGAAAAGAATTCCAAGATCAAATCCCAGAGCCCTGAGAGCCACATCCAGGAATTCCTTGGATTTCTCCAGGAAAACCTCCCTGGGCAGCCCCTTCCAGCCCCATTTTGGATTTTCCATCCCATTTTTTCCAACCCTATTACGGCTTTTCCAGCCCCATCCTGGTTTTCCAGCCCCATTTTTGTTTTTCCAGTCCCATCCCAACTTTTCCAGCTCCATTTTGTCTTTTCCAGCCCCATTTTTCCAGCCCCATTCCAGTTTTTCCAGCCCAAATTTTCCATCTGATTTGGGCTTTTCCAACCCCATCCCAACTTTTCCAGCCCCAGCCCCATTTTTCAGCCCCATTTTGGCTTTTCCAGCCCAAATTGTTTTTTTTCCAGCCCCATTTTCCAACCCAATCCCATTTTTTCCAACCTTGTTTTGGCTTTCCCAGCCCCAACCCCCATTTTTTCCAGCCCCATTTTGACTTTTCCATCCCATTTTTCCAACCCTATTTTTCCAGCCCCATCCTGGTTTTTCCAGCCTCGTTTTGGTTTTTCCAGCCCCAAATTTTTCATCCCATTTTGGTTTTTCCAACCCCATTTTTCCAACCCCATTTTTCCAGCTCCATTTTCCCAACCCCATTCTGGTTTTTCCAGCCTCATTTTGGCTTTTCCAGCCCAAATTTTTCTTCCCAGTTTGGCTTTTCCAACCCTATTTTGGTTTTTCCAACCCTATTTTTCCATCCCATTTTTCCAACCCCATCCTGGTTTTTCCAGCCTCATTTTGGCTTTTTCAGCCCAAATTTTTCATCCCAGTTTGGTTTTTCCATCCCATTTTTCCAGCCCCATCCTGGTTTTTCCAATCCCATTTTTTCCAGCCCTATATTGGCTTTTCCAGCCCCAATTTTTCATCCCAGTTTGGCTTTTCCAACCCTATTTTGGTTTTTCCAACCCTATTTTTCCAACCCCATTTTTCCAGCCCCATCCTGGTTTTTCCAACCCCATTTTTTCCATCCCCATCCCAACTTTTCCAGCCCCTATTTTGTTTTTTCCAACCCCTAATCCCAAATAAACATTAAAATTCTGCATTTTCATCCCATTTAAACACCTTTTTAAACCCCAAATCCCAAAAATCCCAAGGAAAACTTCCCCATTTCTCCCAAAAATCCTGATTATTTCCCACCCAGAGCATTAAAAACCTCCTGGAATATTCCAACAAAACTCCAAATTTCCCCGAGGGCAAAGTCGCCCTCCACGAGCTCAATCAAAGCGAAATTGGATCGATGGGAAATCCAAATAAATTTAATTTTATTTTTTTATTCCGGGTGAAATTTCCCCTCGAGGCAAAACCAACCGAGGCTGCCCCAAATTCCCGATTTTTATTTTTCCAAGGAAAATCCCGTTCTGATCATTGAATAAATTGAATAAATTAAAAAGATTTTTATGAGCCAAAAAAAAAAATCCCTTTTTTTTCTCTTCCTTGTTCCAAGAGGATTTTCTGCTTCCATTGATGGGATTTTTATGGAAAAACTTCAATCCTGTTTTTTAATTTTTCACTTTATTTTTTGGGGAAAGCGCTTAAAAATGGAATTTTTGAGTGGTTTGAGGCGAGGAAAAATCAGTGTGGAAATTAAATTAGTTGAGAAATTGTAAATATTCCTCAGCACTAAAAAAAAAATTGGAAAAAATAATAGCCCTAAAAAAAAATTGGGAATAATAACCCTAAAAAAAACTCCTGGGGGAGCTGGGAAAGGGCTGGAAAATTCCAGAGAAATTTGGGAAAATGGGCTCTGGACTCATCCCGGAATTCCCAGGATTTTTCCTTCATCCTAAATCCCATCCTGGAATTCCCATATTTATTATTATTATTATTATTATTATTATTATTATTATTATATTTTATTTTATTATTAATTATTTCCCAGCTTTTCCCATGGCGACATCCATAAAAATTGTAATTAATTATCCCACATTATTATTATTATTTTACTTTATTTTATTTTTATTATTAATTATTTTCCAGCTTTTCCCATGGTGACATCCATAAAAATTGTAATTAATTATCCCACTACTATTATTATTATTATTATTATTATCATTATCATTATCATTATTATTTTACTTTATTTTATTTTTAATTATTAATTGTTTCCCAGCTTTTCCTGCGGTGACATCCATAAAAATTGTAATTAATTACTCCACATTATTATTATTACTATTATTATTTTTATTTTATTTTATTTTTAATTATTGATTGTTTCCCAGCTTTTCCCCCGTGACATCTACAAAAAATGTAATTAATTATCCCACATTTATTATTATTATTACTATTATTATTATCATTATTATTATACTTTATTTTATTTCAGTTATTAATTATTTCCCAGCTTTTCCCATGGCGACATCCATAAAACTGTGATTATTTATCCCACGTTTTTTATTATTATTATTATTATTATTATTATTATCATTAATATTATTTTACTTTATTTTATTTTAGTTATTAATTATTTCCCAGCTTTTCCCATGGCGACATCCATAAAAAATATAATTATTTATTCCATTATTATTATTATTAATAATAATAATAATATTATATTTTAGTTATTAATTATTTCCCAGCTTTTCCCACGGCAACATCCATAAAAATTCTAATTAATTAATTCAAACCATCCCCCCCCAAAAAATGAAAATTAAATTAATTAAACTTTGTCCTTTCCCACTCTCCAGGAATTTTTTTTTTTTGGTTTTTCCACAGAAAAAAAATCCCTTTTAAAAACTCGATTTTTTTCCAGTTGGAATCCAAACCTTCTTTCATTATCGTGACATTCACGGGTCGCTGAGAATTCATTAATTATGGTTGATTAATTAACCAATCAAATCTTTCTATTCATTAATTATGGTTGATTAATTAACCAATCAAATCTTTCTATTCATTAATTATGGTTGATTAATTAACCAATCAAATCTTCCTCCCCCTGCTCTGTTCTCCTGGGGGGGAATCGATGGAAATTCCATTTTATTTTTTAATTTTTTATCCTGTTTTTTTAATGGAATGAGGGAAACCCGGAGTGAGGAGCAGGAGGAGGAACAAAATCTGGAATTAACTATTTTTTCCTCTTGGAAAATGATTTATGGGAAGTTTTTTTGGGGAATTTTCGGGTGGGAAAAATCCTTAAAAAGCCTCAAATTCCAAAGAGGATTTGGGATGATTTGGGATCATCCAAACCCCTGCCTGGAATTGGAAAAAAAAATCCCAAAAAGTAAAAAAAAATCCCCAAAAATCCCAAAAAATCAGAATTATCCGAGCTCGCTTCTATTTATTAACACCAAATTAATATGAATTTATTAATAATTTATTTATTCATCCTTAATTAATTAACATTCCCTGCCCAAATTAATTCCCCTTCGGAATTTCCTCGGATTCAAATCCCGACTTTATTTAACTAAACAAAAATCCCATCGTTTGTCGTTTCCAGGGTTAATTCCCATTTTTTTCCAGCAACAAAAAAGTTGGAATTTTTATCCACCTCATTTTAATTCATATTTTCCTAGATTTTTTTTAGTTTTTTAATGGATGCATCAAATCCCTGGAGATTTTTTTTTTCTTGGCCTGTTTGGAGTTTTTTCCCAAAAAAAAACCTTAATTTTTTTGAGTTTTCCCTCCCAAAAAAATTTAATTTTTTTTGGTGCTGTCACATCTTAAATAATTAAATTCCTTTTTTTTTTTTTTTTTTTTTGTGGGAAGCAGGAGAGAAAATTCCATACGGAGCCAGAGGAATTTGTGGGATTTAAATTTAAACACGGAATTAAAGGAAGGAAAAATCCAGATTTTAAATGGAAAAAAACAACCAAATAAACAAACAAAAACGGATTTAAAAAATAGATTTTTAAATGGATAAAAAAACCAAAATAAATTCCTCCTTTTATTCCATTTATTTCCCAGCTGGGAATTCCGAAGGTTTTTCCTGGGAATCCGAGGGTGGAGCTGGAATTTCTTGGGAACAACCCCTGGAAAAGTCGGACCAATCCCAAGGATTGATCCCAAGGGGGAGTGGTCGGATAAATTCCTCCAACATTCCCGGGATTTGTTTTTGGTTTGGAATTCAAAGCTCCGGGAGCTTGGAAGAGGAAAAACGGGATTTTTTTATCCATGGAAAAAAGGGATTTTCCAGCCATGGACATGGAAAATTGGGATATTCCATCCATGCAAAAGAGGAATTCCTCTTCCATGAAAAAAAGGGATTTTCCATCCTTGGAGAATTGGGATATTCCATCCATGGAAAATCGGGATATTCTATCCAAGGAAAACAGGGATTCCTTATCCATGGAAAAAAGGGATTTTCCAGCCATGGACATGGAAAATCGGGATATTTCATCCATGGAAAAAAGAGATTCCTCATCCATGGAAAAAAGGGATTTTCCTTCCATGGAAAAGAGGGATTTTCCTTCCACGGAAAACAGGAATTCCTCATCCAAGGAAAATTGGAATATTCCATCCATGGAAAAAAGGGATTTCCCTCCATCCATGGAAAAAAGGGATTTCCCTCCATCCATGGAAAACCGTAATTCCCCATCCGTGGAAAAAACGGATTTTCCTTCCATGGAAAAAAGGGATTTTCCATCCACGGAAAATCAGGATGTTCCATCCATGGAAAACTTGGATTTTCCATCCATGGAAAATCAGGATTCCCCATCCATGGAATTTTATCCCTTTGGAAAATCTGGGCGGACACGGAGGGAAAACAAGGGAAAGTCGGAGCCGCCGATGGGAAAAGTTGGGAATTTTCGCTGTGGGCTGGAGTTGGTGAGTCCTGGAATTTCCCACAAATCCCTGCTGGATATTCCTGTCGGGAATTCCTGCTGGGATTTTTGGGATGAGGAGGATGAGGAGGGAGGGATGATGTAATTCCATAGGGAATTCCCGACATTTCCCGCTGTGAATTCCCACTTTTCCCACTGCAAATTCCCACTTTTCCCATGGCTGACCCCCCTGAAATTCCTGATTTCCCCTTGGCCAATTCCCAATTTCCCCTCAGCCAATTCTCAACATTTCCCACGGCCAATTCCTGATGTTTCCCGTGGCAAATTCCCAATTTCTCTGAGGCCAATTCCCAATTTCCCCACGGTGAATTCCCGATTTCCCCTCAGCCAATTCCCAATGTTCCCATGGTGAATTCTCTATTTCCCCGCAGCAAATTCCCAACATTTCCTGTGTCCAATTCCCAATGTTTCCCATGGCCAATTCCCGAGATATCGCCATGGCCAATTCCCAAAATTTCCTGTGGCCAATTCCCACTTTTCCTGTGTCCAATTCCCAATGTTTCCCATGGCCAATTCCCAATTTCCCCACAGCAAATTGCCAATGTTCCTGTAGCCAATTCCCGATTTCCCCACGGTCAATTCCTGATGATTCCCATGGCCAATTCCTGATATTTCCTCTCGGCAAATTCCCAGTCTCCCCACGGTGAATTCCCAGTGTTCCCATGGCCAATTCCCAAGATTTCCCCATGGCCAATTCCCAATATTTCCCATGGCAAATTCCCAAAGTTCCCGCAGTGAATTCCCGATGTTCCCATGGCCAATTCCTGATTTCTCCGTGGC